>NC_088221.1:9228692-9443692 GCF_036934945.1 Oncorhynchus masou masou | reverse complement strand
TAATTTAGGTTCAGTTCCGAGATAATTATCGGGGTGATAATCATCTAACATTCCACTGTCGGGAGAAGGAGCGGAGCAGGCCCTACTGTCGGAGAAGGAGCGGAGCAGGCCCTACTGTCGGGAGAAGGAGCGGAGCAGGCTCTACTGTCGGGAGAAGGAGCGGAGCAGGCCCTACTGTCGGGAGAAGGAGCGGAGCAGGCCCTACTGTCGGGAGAAGGAGCGGAGCAGGCCCTACTGTCGGGAGAAGGAGCGGAGCAGGCTCTACTGTCCGGGAGAAGGAGCGGAGCAGGCTCTACTGTCGGGAGAAGGAGCGGAGCAGGCTCTACTGTCGGGAGAAGGAGCGGAGCAGGCCCTACTGTCGGGAGAAGGAGCGGAGCAGGCCCTACTGTCGGGAGAAGGAGCGGAGCAGGCTCTACTGTCGGCAGAAGGAGCAGAGCAGGCCCTACTGTCGGGAGAAGGAGCGGAGCAGGCCCTACTGTCGGGAGGGGCAACGGGTGAATGACATGCACTTAAAAATGGTTATTTAAAACACCAGTTCTGTTTGTGAGATTAAGATTCTAACAACGGTAGTCTGTTATATAGACTTATTTAAGAAAAGTAAAAGACACAGGGGGCATGACTTCAAAAATGGTAGCGTAATAAACCAATTTAATTAATGAGATGTCTAAATGACTGCTTTAGCGGTTCTAGTGTTCATCATTGAGGTAACGTTGCATATCTGGAATTTAACATTAATGATGTACATTATACACAGCTTTAATGTTATATGTGTGGTATAATACCTATAATAAGTTGCAGTATCAAATGCGTATGATTCAATTCCAAACTAGTCTCCTTGGAGGCCTTGAATAAGAATAATAAAATGCACTATGTCTTATTGGTGAACTCAGAAAATGTCCACCGCCTTATTACTTTTATATACACTTGCTTATATTCTATATTAAAAACAATAAATGATATGTTTAAATGTGAGAAGCAGGCATTGGTCTGAAATCAAAAAATAAAATAAATTCACATGAGCACCACAATGCCTACATCCATGCATTCTCTACCAAGGTTTTCCAGCACACAACTTTTACCTACAAAAGTAGCTGTTGGTCTACATACTTTAAACGATGTTAATGAAGGTTGCTTAGGATTCAAACCTTCTCAAACAGGCTTAGAAAGAGGAGCACTCACAATATGATTTGTACCGCATAAGTTAAAGTATTGTATTCTTCACACACACCACGTTAATTCCATTACACTACCGTTTCAAGCTTTTTTTATTATATAAAAGCAAGCTTTGCTATTATACTTACAAGACGATCCTGCTAAATTGAGCCCAACATAACAGGTGGTGGTTTTCTGGACACGGTCACTCATATATAGAGATCTATAAAGCCTGTATCCATACCTGATTTATGTTACCGTTTGCTTATCTGTGTAATATCGACATAAGCGCAGAAACACTTGTTCTGTTTTATTACTTGCTTTGCAGATCAATTGGCAGTTCAATACCTCTGTCAAATGAATATGAAGCTTAAAGTTGTGTTTATATGAATTTATTTTTGCAAAAAAAGATGGTGTCGCTACAATACACATTTAGAAAAGGCCTTTCTAAAAATGCATACAGCCGAATGAGAGAGAGAACATACTATAGGTTTTGGCAAGTCGGTTAGGACATCTACTTTGTGCATGACACAAGTAATTTTTCCAACAATAGTTTACAGACAGATTATTTCACTTATAATTCACTATCATAATTCCAGTGGGTCAGAAGGTTACATATACTAAGTTGACTGTGCCTTTAAACAGCTTGGAAAATTTCAGAATGAATGAATGAATGTCATGTCAATGTCAAAGAAAGATGTCATGGCTTTGGAAGCTTCTGATAGGCTATTTGACATCATTTGAGTCAATTGGAGGTGTACCTATGGATGTATTTCAAGGCCTACCTTCAAACTCAGTGCCTCTTTGCTTGACATCATTGAAAAACAAAGGAAATCAGCCAAGACCTCAGAAAAATAAATTGTAGCCCTCCACAAGTCTGGTTCATCCTTGGGAGCAATTTCCAAACCCCTGAAGGTACCATGTTCATCTGTACAAACAATAGTACACAAGTATAAACACCATGGGACCACGTAGCCGTCATACCACTCAGGAAGGAGACGCGTTCTGTCTCCTAGAGATGAACGTACTTTGGTGCAAAAAGTGCAAATCAATCCCAGAACAACGCCAAAGGACCTTGTGAAGATGCTGGAGGAAACAGGTACAAAAGTACCTATATCCACAATAAAAACGAGTCATATATCGACATTACGTGAAAGGCCGCTCAGCAAGGAAGAAGCCACTGCTCCAAAACTGACATAAAAAAGCCAGACTATGGCTTGCAACTGCACATGGGGACAAAGATCATACTTTTTGGAGAAATGTCCTCTGGTCTGATGAAACAAAAATAGAACTGTTTGGCCATAATGACCATCGTTGTGTTTGGAGGAAAAAGGGGGATGCTTGCAAGCCGAAGAATACCATCCCAACCGTGAAGCACAGGGGTGGCAAGCATCATGTTGTGGCAGTGTTTTGTTGCAGGAAGGACTGGGGAACTTCACAAAATAGATGGCATCATGAGGAAGTAAAATGATGTGGATATATTGAAGCAGCATCTCAAGACATCAGTCAGGAAGTTAATGCTTGGTTGCAAATGGGTCTACCAAATAGACAATGACCCCAAGCATACTTCCAAAGTTGTGGCGAAATGGCTTAAAGACAACAAAGTCAATGTATTGGAGAGGCCATCACAAAGCCCTGACCTCAATCCTACAGAAAATGTGTGGGCAGAACTGATAAAGCGTGTGCGAGCAAGGAGGCCTACAATCCTGACTCAGTTAACCAGGTCTGCCAAGACGAATTCACCCAACTTATTGTGGGAAGCTTGTGGGAGGTTACCTGAAACGTTTGACACAAGTTAAAAAATGTAAAGGCAATGCTACCAAATAAAATGACTGCTCATTAGCTTGAAGGGGGATCCCTCAAGGCCCAATGGTTTTGGTGTTAAATAAAACATGCAGTGATTTAAATGAAAAATGTGCAAAAACTCTACTTAACAAGTGGATCTCATGTCAGGATTCTGACCTACATGCTTAGCGTCTCTGTATTGTGCTTTGTCAAGTCCCGTCTTTGCTTGACTTCAGTTTTAAAATGGGATACTGGTTGTTAGTAGTTAAGCAGAACATTCTGTATGAAGCCAGCATATATAGTCTTCATTACTGACTAGTGATGGCACTACAAGAAATTCCTAGTGCTGAAGTTTGCTGTACTTTTATTAAATATTCAAGAGCCTTTGGCATATGTGCTTGCTGTCCTGAGAGAAGGTCCCCTAAGAGCTAAAGGGACATTTTATATCCTGACTGTTACAGTGCCATGTCAACTTTGCATTGAGGTGCAAGTGATATGACACTGTGAAACTCTGAAAATGTTATGGGTCTCAGAATGTAAATGCATTTTTACTTTTTGGACTACCAGGAAAGATGCATATTACGTAAATTTATGCACTTCAAAATTAATTTTAACTTTTCCCAAGCAGCATTTAACTACAGGACCCACACAGATCATGTGAAGGAATGTGCCTACCTGATATAGGGGACACAGTGAATAGTTTGGGGCCAATTGCATTGTAAAATGTTTCCTTGGTCTTAAATGCAGTCCGTGAACAAATTAAAATGTATAAATTGGTTTGGATTACGGGATGCCAAGGCCAGATTTTTCCATGTTCTGTTCCAGTTAAAGGGAACCTTCACTGCTAGACACTATTTGGGGTGTATTTCCAGTCTATCTACATAATTATGAGTGATGAGAGGGTGTTTCAGACATAATTATGCACTATAGCTGTATTTTAGAATTTTCGTGCCGGGAGAATCCAACCAATGACGTCATTGGTTGATTGAGCCTGCTGTCTGATCTAAAAATGAATTGAGTTTTGTTTTGTAGCAATTATTGTGGCCTTTGTGTCCCTGATTGTGCAATCATGTGAGTAGATATGGTTGTCCTTGCTCAATAGAGCCACCATTGGACTTTTCTCAACAATATTCTTATTGTTGTTGACTAATTTCCCCTGGTTTGTAAAGACTACAGCTTGATGGGAGTCATATTTCCTTGTTCCCACCTTAGAAGGCTGGGTTTCTACAAAGGGGGCAGTGCTCGTTTAGAGGTTTATTTGAGCAAGAATACATTGGACAGGAGTTGCGATGATGAGAAAAATTGTGAGACCATCAAGCAGCAGTGGCAGCCTCGACCAGCTGGTCCTGGACTCAGGATGACAAACGAGTAAGTTGTTTGGCTGTCAATAGCTAGCTAGCAATATAAGCTCTTTTAATCAAGGCAGTGTTGTACAGTACAATTTGGTGATGGATTCCTCCATAACAGGACTGGCTAGAACCACTACACGCCTAGTTAGCTAGCTGTGCTTGCTATTCCTAAAATATACGGTAGTCTAACGTTATAGCTAGCTAGTGAAGCCTAGCTAGCCTCAGTGCCTCATTATGTGCAAAACTGGAGAATTGTTTTTATCGCATAGAGTAAAGGAATGACTTTGGCCTGACTCATATTAGTCTTAAAGTAATTATGCCTGTTGTAGCTAGCAACTAACGTGTCTGTGATGTCTTATATTCTACACAATGCTGCTACAGTAGGAATACTGACAGTAGACAATGATTGTCAATGTGTAATAGCGTTTTGAGAACAAGTTCTCATGTACAACTGCAACCTGATAAAGCAAAGCAGTGCGACAAAAACAACAGAGTTAAACATGGGATAAACAAACGTACAGTCAATAACACAATAGAACATTGTATACAGTGTGTGCAAATGAAGTAAGGAGGTAAGGCAATGAATAGGCCATAGTGGCTATCTTCAATAGGGGCTGAGTTGAACATCGACCAACTGCAGATTTCCCACTTCCTGGTTGGATTTTTTCTCAGGTTTTTGCCTGCCATATGAGTTCTGTTATTCTCACAGACATCATTCAAACAGTTTTACAAACTTCTGTTTTTTTATCCAAATATACAAATAATATGCATATATTAGCAACTTGGACTGAAGAGCAGGCATTTTTTACTCTGGGCACCGTATTTATCCAAGCTACTCAATACTGCCCCCAGCCATAAGAAGCTAGTTATCTCTCTTTGTCTCTTTATTTCTCTCTCTCGGAGGACCTGAGCCCTAGGACCATTCCTCAGGACTACCTGGTATGATGACTCCTTGCAGTCCCCAGTCCACCTGGCCGTGCTGCTGCTCCAGTTTCAACTGTTCTGCCTGCGGCTATGGAACCCTGACCTCTTCACCGGACGTGCTACCTGTCCCAGACCTGCTGTTTTCAACTCTCTAGACACAGCAGGAGTCGTAGAGATACTCTGAATGATCGGCTATGAAAAGCCAATTGACATTTACTCCTGAGGTGCTGACCTGTTGGACACACAACAACCGCTGTGATTATTATTTGACCCTGCTGGTCATCTATGAACATCTTGGCCATGTTCTGTTATAATCTCCACCCGGCACAGCCAGAAGAAAACTGGCCACCCCTCATAGCCGGGTTCCTCCAGGTTTCTTCCTCGGTTCTGGCCTTTCTAGGGAGTTTTTCCTAGCCCCCGTGCTTCTACACCTGCATTGCTTGCTGTTTGGGGTTTTAGGCTGGGTTTCTGTACAGCACTTTGACATCAGCTGATGTAAGAAGGTGCTTTATAAATACATCTGTTTTGATAAAAATATCGTGGGGGCTGTTTTGTCAGACTTCAGTGTGGCTTTTTACATTATTGATCATAGTCTGCTGCTGGAAAAATGTGTTATGGCATTACACCCCCTGCTATACTGTGGATAGAGTTACCTGTCTAACAGAACAGAGGTTATTCTTTAATGGAAGCCTTTCGAACATAATCCAGGGAGAATTAGGAATTCCCCAGGGCAGCTGTCTAAGTCCACTACTATTTTCAATCTTTACAAATGACATGCTACTGCCTTTGAGTAAAGCCAGAGTTTCTATGTATGCGAATGACTCAACTCTATACATGTCCGCTACTACAGTGACTGAAATGAATGCAACGCTTAACAAAGAGTTGCAGTTAGTGGGTGGCAAGGAATAAGTTAGTCCTAAATATTCATAATACTGAAAGCATTGTATTTGGGACAAATTGTTCACTAAACCTCAACTAAATATTGTAATAAATGTGGAAATTTATCAAGTTGAGGTGACTAAACTGCTTGAAGTAACCCTGGATTGTATAAACTGTATATCAATAATAAAGCACTGATCTACCTTGTTGATAGTGCTATTAAGAAGGCAGGTCTTACAAGCCCTGGTTTTGTCCCGTGTGGTCTGGTGTCACAAAAAAAATGACTTGGCTCAGAACAGGGCAGCACGGCTGGCCCTTGAATGTGCACAGACAGCTAATATTAATAATTTGCATGTCAACCTCTCCTGGCTCAATGTGGAGAGATTGACTTCTTCACTACTTGTTTTCATGAGAGGAATTGACACGTTGAATGCACCGAGCTGTCTGTTTGAACTGCTGTCATACAGCTTAGACACCCCTGCATACCCCCCAAGATATGCCACAAGAGGTCTCTTCAGTCTCCAAGTCCAGAACAGACTATGGGAGGCGCACAGTACTACATAGAGCCATGACTTCATGGAACTCTATTCCACATCAAGTAACTGATGCAGCAGTAAAATCTGATTTAAAAAACGATACAAATACACCTTACGGAACAGCTGGGACTATGAAGCAACATAGACGCATACATACACGATAACATGCGCACTAAAGACACACGTACACATGGATTTTGTACTGTAGATATGTGGTGTTGTTGGAGTAGGAGCCTGAGTGCACACAGTGTGTTGGGAAATCTGTGAATGTGTTATGTTTTTAAAATTGTATAAACTGCCTTAAATTTTGCTTGACCCCAAGAAGTGTAGCTGCTGCCTTGGCAGGAACTATTAGGGATCCATAATATGTAGAAATACAAATTAAGTACCTATTTAAAGTGACAAATTGTGGCTAAAACTAAGAAATGTATCATCAAGATGATCTCTACCTGGTGACATATCATCACAAAGAGACCGCAGCATTGTTTCAACTTCTTCTTTCTACTTGGTGAAATTCAAACTTGCGATGCCTCTCATGCATGATCGAAGATATCATAATGAGAAGAGGCCTGAGACAATAGTTTGATGGAGACTGGAACTGATATCCACTGAGATAATGTTGCCAGATGTGCTTATCATCACACTGACACCCTGTCTATGGAGTGTTGTAGCATGGCCCTTGCACCACCATCTCCAGTTGTCTTATGAATTCATCATAACAGTGCTACTGCTATTATAGTGCTACTATTTCTACGTACAAAACCAGGGCCTGCTATGCAGCAGTAATCGCGTACAATAGCCTTCATGCTCAGTATGATAGCTTGTGCCAAGCGATAAGTATTGCCAGTTTTAACAGCAGGAAGTGGACTTTTGCTTCAAGCTGAAATCAAATCTTAATATTATACCTCTCCTCTTGTGTTATGCATGTTTTGCATGACTTTAATACTTCCCCTTAGAATTGAGATGTCGAAGCTCTGAATATCTGTTACAGTTACTCTTTTTTGGCAGTTAATGTAGCAATGAGAGCCATGAGTAGCGAATGATCTTCACTATTATGAAACGTGTATGGCTTACCTACCATGGTGAAGTGAACATTTCTCCCTTGCGTGTTTTTATTGTTCATTGTCAATTTGAGGTTAGTAAATCATTCAGGCAAAGTTTGAATGTGAATATTTTCCTGCTGCTCCTATAGACTTGAAAAACAATACACCAATTTTGCAATAATAGCAGTAAGATGTGAATATCTATTGGATTGCTTATTGAGTATAAGATAGAAATACATTTTCCATATCCTCATGCATACTCATCCAGAGAAAATGTCATTACAATGTCCTTCCATTGGTGAAAACTGACATTTTGAACATGAAAGTGTTCATCAGGTCAAATAAAAATTATAAAGTATTCCTTCACAAAGATCAAATACACCTCTTCGTCACACTGTAATCTTTCACATTTATCACACCCAGCCCACTCCTACCACACACAAATTCAAAATATCTTAACCCCCCCTTCCCATCCTTCACTCAAACATATCAAAGCTGTTAAGAGGCTTTGTTAGAGAGGCCTATCCTCACATCTCTCTAACACTTTCTCCCATAGCCATTCAAGCCAACTGTTGACAATCTTATCAACAAATCATTGCTAAATGTCACCTATCAGTGTCAGTCGACAGCCATCGGAGTGTGGGTCTGAGTGACCAGTGACGATGCAATATATTTTTCTGTGAAAATTGTCTCGGGCGACTCAAACAGGAGAGCCCAAATTAAGACTGAAGGCTGGGTGACAAGCGGCTAAGCAGACTCCATTTCCATGGGCAATTGAGCTCTGGTTAAGGCGAGTGGAGCGTCTCCACTGTATTTATCAATAGGCTCGAGGGTCAGCATAATGTATGATTTTTATGCAAATTAACTCACTGATTACCCATACAGAACCACTCAGCCATTCTCTATTTACATAATGACAACCAAAAGCTCTGTCAATGGATATAGATTGAGTTTTAATGGTGTTGTAGTTTTGCAATAATTCCCTGTCCAGCTTTCCATTTAGGTCACAGTTGAACTATGACAAAGAAAACAATATTAGATATATGATGTGCAAAGACATTTTATAATGGTAAATAAATCAGGCTTCTTTCATCACCAGAAATATCAGATTATGAATGTACTGATAACACATTCTCTGATATGGATTTTTCTTTTGGCGTACTGGCATTCTTTCCTGGCATCTTACCTTGTATGCAGATTGTATATCAAGTATGTATCACCTGTCAAGATGTGAGTCGACTAATAAACAGAAAGCAATTATTCCATAATGGCCATTTCTATACGGGAGACTGTATAACCAGGGAGGTACGGGAGCTGAACCATCCAGAAGTGTCAATGCAATTTGCTTCCTGGGGCGTCCGGGATCAACAGCTGGTGAGTAGTTACTCAATCACGTTGAGTTGATGTTCTCCATTCCCTAAATGGTCACCAGATGGCGCTGTGTGTTCGGTCGGTTCTCTAGTGTTCTTGCAAAAAGGGGGTTTCATTTGTTGGATAATACTAAAAGGCACTTTTTGAAATGACCTCCAAGAAATTCCAAAGTTGATAACGGTGACACTCGAATCACCGAGAATGATTAATTATGAACACTTCCTACAGTTTGAATATTCAAGAAAGGTGTTGATTTAGTGAAACTATTTTCTTAGCTTTCCTTCATTGTTTGCTGTAAAAGATAGCAAACTAATTAGATGGACTAACAGGTTAATATTTAATATTTGTTGAACAAGAAACATAATTAGGATTACAGATCAAAGTCTGATTCAATTAGAAATGCAGCATGTCCACATTGGAGCATGTCCACTCTTGTATCTTAGCATCAGTAGCTAATTAACATTATATCCCGCCAACATTATTGCTCAATATATTTTGTTCTCAGCCAGATACAATTTCAGTAATGCTATCTGCTTCGTTAGTTGACATTGTAACATTAGCCAGGTTCGCAGCAAGACTGTTCTCAGGGCAGGCCTGTTTGTAGCTAGATATGTTTGAGTCACGTTGGGGACAATTGTAGCATTTTAGCTAAACCTATTCCTAACCTTAACCTAATTCTCCTAACCTGCGCTATAAAAATTTACTTCTGCTAGTCAAAACCAGCAAACCTGCCCTGAGAACAGTCTTGGTTTCCACTAATGTGAAACAGACCCAGGTTAATGTCTTATCCGAGCAACCAAGCTATAGCACAAACTGGCAGCTAACTTGTTTTACGTTGACAACATTGAGAACACCCTCAACATATTTATTTTGTTCAATTACCTCAGCCACATTCACAACCAAATTCAAGGCCGGCATGACCTCAGGCATGACCTCAGATCGGCTACAAACATTCATTTTGTTGCATCAAATCGACATCTCCACATTAGCTAGCTAGCTTGTTAGCTAATCAAATCAAAGTTTATTTGTCACGTTCACCAAATAAAACAGGTGTAGACCTTACAGTGAAATGCTTATTTACAGGCTCTAACCAATGGTGCGAAAAGAAAAAAAAGGTTCTCTGTGTGTGTGTGTGTTTGTGTAGGTAAGTAAAGAAATTAAACAACAGTAAAAAAACATTTGAAAAAAAAGAGTAGCAAGGCTATATACAGACACCTGTTAGTCAGGCTTATTGAGGTAGTATGTACATGTAGGTATCGTTAAAGTGACTATGCATATATGATGAACAGAGAGTAGCAGAAGCGTAAAAAGAGGGGTTGGCGGGTGGTGGGACACAATGCAGATAGCCCGGTTAGCCAATGTGCGGGAGCACTGGTTGGTCAGGCCAATTTAGGTATGTACATGAAGGTATAGTTAAAGTGACTATGCATATAAGATAAACAGAGAGTATCAGCAGTGTAAAAAAGGGGTTGGAGGGGCACACAAACAGAGGGGTTGGGGGGCACAAATCAAACCAATGCTCAAATTACATACAATAGTATAATGCCGCGACACTTTCATCAAACTGAAGTTATAGCTGTGTCTGTTCTTAACTTGATCGTCTGTATTAGTTACTCTGCCCATTATCTAAAATATTGAGTCTCACCCCAAATAATACATGTCAATGCAATGTCTTTCTGCACCAAGATGGCTGACTGATGTTGCAGCATATTAGCCTGACTGATCCTGACAATTGTGTAATTCATAAACAACTTAGCTATTGAAATGCAAGCAGCAGGTGATGAGACCAGTTACAGAAAGTACTGTAATACCAAAACATTTAAAAAAGCATGAGTGAAATGTTAAGCCAACCTTACCAACATGAATGTAATACAGTCATCAGTACTATTCATATTAACCTACTGGACCTCCTTAGTACAAGAACAAGAAACAAAGATTATTTGCTCTATTTTAAATTATGTAATGGTGAATGAATCTCAAATTGTTAAATGTGGTAGCTGCAAGCTGTCTGTGTTTGCATCCCTCTCAGTCCAATCAAAGGAGACGGCTATACTAGAGGGAGAGGTTATTAGAGAAAAGGGTAGGGGAAAATAGGTGGAGGTTGAGATCTCCTGGAGAAGTACCCTCCTATAGCTCATCAACCAGCTAGTTATTAGAATCGAGTGCACTAGATTAGGGTTGGAGAAAATCTACAAAACAGTGACTCTCAGATCATGCTGTATCTTGCGCCGAGTCTGTTGATTCCATTTCGATCTGCTCATCCTCATTGTGATATTTGTCTTCTGTGTCACTTTTTCCACAGACCCAGCTAACACACCTAATTAAACTAATTGCATTCCGAGGACCAGTCACCCATCTCTGTGATAAGACTTTCACCATGATCACCTAAAAAACAACAAACTTTGTTTGTGATAGTTTCCCAATGTAAATCAAGGTTCAAAATAATTGTTGTGCTTGCGGTCCATTTGCAGTGCAGAATTAATTTAGAATTATTAAATGTTTTTGGGAGATCCTGGATGCTGATTGGACGAGCAGTGTTCCAAGCCGTACTGTATTGGCCGTCAAGCTATGCATTCTAACAGTTCCATCTGAATTATCAGCACGCCTTCAGAATAATGTTCATGTTGCTGTCTAAAGCATATATTGTATTTCTCTCAACTCGCACATTATTTCCCCTTGTTTCTAGCATAGCATTTGGTTTGGTAGTGGGGGTTAATATACATCTCACTGTCTGCCTGTCTGACCTCTCTGTACCATACATAAAGATTGAACAGTGTCTAGATGAGATTAACTTTCTCTAAGCCATGCAAAATCACATCATTATCATGGATATATCCAAGCACAGTGCCTTCAGAAAATATTCATACACCTTGACTTATTCCTCCAGCACAATATGCACCTGTGTAATGATCATGCTGTTTAAATCACCTTCTTGATATGCCTCACCTGTTAGGTGGATGGATTATCTTGGCAAAGGAGAAATATCACTAACAGGGATGTAAACAAATGTGTGCTCAAAATTTGAGAGAAAGAAGCTCTTGGTGCATATGGAACATTTGTGGGATATTTTATTTCAGTTCATGAAACATGGTACCAAAGCTTATATGTTTACATCTTGTATGTGGGTGTCCTGGAGGACACGCAGTGTACACCCAATGGTGCGTTCGGCTGCACGTATCACCTTCTGAAACACCTTGTGGTCCGCTGTGGTGGAGTTGCCATACCAGGCTGTGATGCAGCTTGACAGTATGCTCTTGATGGTGCTCTTGTAGAACACTGAGGGCCCTCAGGGACAGGGCAGATTTATTTATCATCCTGATGTTTAGGAGTTGCAGTAGTGCCTTCACCAGTGTCCGTGTGGTTTGACTATTTCAGCTTCTCTGAGATGTGTATGCCGAAGAATTTGAAGTTATTGACTGGCTCCACAGAGGCCCCGCTGGGGAAGCACCCTTGTGGGGCTCCTGTGTTGAGAATCAGTTTTGGAAGTAATGTTACCTACCTTCACCACATGTGGGCATCCCGTCAGGAAGACCAGGACCTACAGTAGTTGCAAAGGGAGGAGTTCAGACCCAGGGCCGTGAACTTTGTAATGAGCTTATAGGGCACTATTGTACGGATGGCAGAGCTGTAGTCTAAACATCATCCTCACGTATGCATTCCTTTTGTCCAAGTTGTAAGGGCAATGCAATGGCGATTGCGTCGTCCGTGGATCTGTCAGGGCGGTAGGCGAATGGCAGAGGGTTGAGTGTATCGGGGAGGGAGGAGGTGATATGGTCTTTGACTAGCCTCTCTAAGCACTTCATGATGACGGAAGTGAGTGCTACTGGTCGGTAATACTTCAGCACAGTTACTTTCCCTTTCTTGGGCACAGGGATGATAGTGAACATCTTGAAGCAGGTAGGTATAGCGGCCTGAGTTTGAGATTTAAAATGTCAGAACTCAACAGCCAGCTGGTCTGCACAAGTTCTGAGGGAAAGACTATTGATGCCCTCTGGGCCAGTAGTCTTGCGAGGGTTTATGTCTGAATGACTAACATACATCCTCAGTGGAGACTGCGTATGTAGTCCACGTTGACTTTTCAGAATCCGGTGACTGAATTGACGTATTAATTTATCTCCAGAGGCGACCCGGAATATATTCCATTCCACGATCAAAACAGTCTTGAGCATGAAGTCTTATTGGTCGGTTCAACGTTGTACAGACCTCATCACCAGAACTTCCTTGTTGAGTCTTTGTAGGTTATTTTATTTAACCTTTATATAACTAGGCAAGTCAGGAAGAATTTTCTTTTTTTTACAATGACGGCCTACCCCGATCAAACCCTAACGATGCTTGGCCAATTTTGCGCCACCCTATGGGACTCCCAATAACAGCCAGTTGTGATACGGCCTTGGATCGAACCAGGGTCTGTAGTGACACCTCTAGAACTGAGATGCAGTGCCTTAGACCGCTGCATCACTCGGGAGAAGCAAAATATAGTCATGGTCGGATTTGTCAAAAGCAGGACGGGAGAAGATCCTTATACCCATATTGAAAAGGCATTTAGCAGTTGTCAAGAGTAGAATTTCCACGAGTTAGACAGTCTGTGTTAATAATTCGGAAGCACGGTCCTCAAATTAATTTTAAAGTCCCCTGCAACAATGAATGCTGCCTCCGGAAATGTGGTCTCCAGTTTGTTTAGGATCCAATGAAGAGCTTTGAGAGAGCTTTGAGAGCGGGCGACACCAAAAATAGTGGCTGTGTGCCATGTTATCTGATGGGACCAGCTACAATTTACCATTTTGCAAGAAAGTAAATTGATGATTTTAATTAGTCAATATGCATTTTGAGGTGGAGAAACTGTTGAAATGTAAATGGATGCTTATGTTTGCAAATATGACTCCAATATCTTTTATTCTGTTTTGCCAACCAAATACGTTGCTTTGACTCATTTTCAATCACACCTATGTAACATTATTTTGTAGAAATCATTCAGACCCCCTTTGCTCAAATGTAAATGTTTGAAGGTTTATTTTTGACATGAGAGAAAGTGTAAACAAAAGCCGTAAAAGGAACCAATTATCAGGAAGGAAAAAGAAACAGTACAATAAATCAAGTCATTGCTTTGAGTAATTCAATCCACCGAAAGAGTAAACATGGTGTTGCGGATATTCTGAAGTTTATCCCCAGTTTACTATCAAACTCACTATCACAGTAAAAACTTTCCCCTCCAAAATAGCTACCTATTCAACTGATGGGTCATGTGGTCATATTAAGATGGCCGCCATACCAGTGGAGGCTGCTGAGGGGAGGATGGCTCTTAATAATGGCTGGAATGATTCTATTCAATTTACTCCAATCCAGCCATTATGAGCCGTTCTCCCCTCAGCAGCCTCTACTACGCATTACCCACACCAAACAATTAACTGAACAGCAGCCATCTGAGGACCAGTAGTATGTGTCATTGACCTTGATTTGTTTCATAGTTTGACTTATCAGATTATGTAATTGAACTTTACTTTTCACACTGTAAATCAAATGTTATTTGTCAAATGCACCGAATAAAACGGGTGTAGACCTTACAGTGAAACGCATACTTACAAGTCCCTAACCAACAATGCAGTTAAGAATACCTAAAAAAGAAGAGAGAAAGTAACAAATAATTAAAGAGCAACAGTAAAATTACTGTGAGGCTATATACAGGGGCACCGGTACAGAGTCAATGTGCAGGGCACTGGTTAGTCGAGGTAATACAGTTGAAGTCGGAAGTTTACATACACTTAGGTTGGAGTCATTAAAATTAATTTTCAACCTCTCCACAAGTTTCTAGTCAACAAACTATAGTTTTGGCAAGTCAGTTAGGACATCTACTTTGTGCATGACACAAGTCATTTTTCCAATTGTTTCCAATTGTATCACAATTCCAGTGGGTCAGAAGTTTACATGCACTAAGTTGACTGTGCCTTTAAACAGCTTCTGATAGGCTAATTGACATGATTTGAGTCAATTGGATGTGTACCTGTGGATGTGTTTCAAGGCCTACCTTCAAACTCAGTGCCTCTTTGCTTGACATCATGGGAAAATCAAAATAAATCAGCCAAGACCTCAGAAAAAAATGGTAGACCTCCACAAGTCTGGTTCATCATTGGGAGCAATTTCCAAACGCCTGAAGGTAACACATTCATCTGTACAAACAAGTAGAAACACCATTGGACCACGCAGCCGTCATACCACTCAGGAAGGAAAGGCGTTCTGTCTCCTAGAGACGAATGTACTTTGGTGCTAAAAGTGAAAATCAATCCCAGAACATCAGCAAAGGATATTGTGAAGATGCTGTAAGAAACCGTTACAAAAGTATCTACAGTGCCTTGCGAAAGTATTCGGCCCCCTTGAACTTTGCGACCTTTTTGAAAAATTGGGCGTGCAATACTTTGTAGCGCCACCTTTTGCTGCGATTACAGCTGTAAGTCGCTTGGGGTATGTCTCTATCAGTTTTGCACATTGAGAGACTGAAATTTTTGGTATACATCAGTCAGGAAGTTGAAGCCTGGTCGCATCTGGGTCTTCCAAATGGACAATATCCTCAAGCATACTTCCAAAGTTGTGGCAAAATGGCTTAAGAACAACAAAGGCAAGGTATTGTAGTGGCCATCACAAAGCCCTGACCTCAATCCTATAGAAATATGTGGGCAGAACTGAAAAAGTGTGTACGAGTAAGGAGGCTAACAAACCCTACTCAGTTACACCAGCTCTGTCAGGAGGAATGGGCCAGAATTCAACCAACTTATTGTGGGAAGCTTGTGGAATGCTACCCGAAACATTTGACCCAAGTTAAAATTGTTTAAGGAAATGCTACCAAATACTAATTGAGTGTTATCTTCTGACCAACTGGGATTGTGATGAAAGAAATACAAGCTGAAATAAATCATTCTCTACTATTTTTCAGACATTTCACATTCTTAAAATAAAGTGGTGATCCTAACTGACCGAAGACGGGGAATTTGTTTGGGATTAATTATCAGGAATTGTGAAAAACTGAGTTTTAAATGTATTTGGCTCAGGCGTATGTAAACTTCCGACTTCAACTGTACATTGTTTGTCTTATGCTACACAAAGATAGTAAACATACATTTTTCTAAACTAATCCATTCAGAAAGTATTCATACTCGTTGACTTACTCCATCCACATTTTGTTACAGCTTGAAATAAAAATGTATTAAATTTCTCACCCATCTACACTGCATTCCCGATAATGAAAAATGTTTGCCAATTCATTTTAAATTAAATACAGAAATCTAATTTACATAAGTATACACAACCCTGATTCAATACTTTGTAGAACCACCTTTGGCAGCGATCACAGCTGAGCTTTCCACACCTGGATTGTGCAACATATGCCCATTATTCTGTAAAAAATTCAAGGTTTATCAAGTTGGTCGTTGCTAGACAACCATTTTCCAGTTTTGTCATAGATTTTCAAGTTGATTTAAGTCTTGGCCACTCCAGAACATTCATTGTATTCTTTGTAAGCAACTCCCATGAAGATTTGGCCTTGTGTTTTAGGTTATTGTCCTGATGAAAGGTGAATTAATCTCCTAGTATCTGGTAGAAAGCAGAAACTAGGTTTTCCAGGGCTTAGCTCCATTCGGTTTCTTTTTTATCCTGAAAAACTCCCCAATCCTTAACAATTACAAGCATACCATAACATGATGCAGGCCCCATTATACTTGAAAATATGGGGAGTGGTACTATGGTGTATTCACTAATGTATTGGATTTGCCCCAAACATAACTCGTTGTATTTAGAACAAAAAGGGAATTGCTTTGCCACAATTTTTGCAGTATTACTTTAGTGCCTTTTTGCAAACAGGATGCATGATGTAGAATATTTTTTCTGTACAACCTTTTCATTCTGTCAATTAGGTTATTATTGTGGAGTAACGACAATGTTGTTGATCCATCCTCAGTTTTCTCCTATCACTGCCATTAAACTCTAAATGTTTTAAGGTCCCCACTGGACTCCCTGAGTGGTTTCCTTCCTCTCTGGCAACTGAGTTAGGAAGGATGCCTGTATCTTTGTAGTGACTGGGTGTATTGATACACCATCACAAGTGTAATTAATAACTTCAACATGTTCAAAGGGATATTCAATGTAATTTATTTTTACCAATCTACTAATAGGTGCCCTTTATTGCGAGGTATTTGAAAATCTCCCTGGTCTTTGTGGTTGAATCTGTTTGAAATTCACTGCTCGACTTTGGGACCTTACAGATAATTATGGACGTGCTACCTTGTCCCAGACCTGCTGTTTTCAACTCTCTAGACACAGCAGGAGCAGTAGAGATACTCTGAATGATCGGCTATGAAAAGCCTATTGACATTTACTCCTGAGGTGCTGACCTGTTGCAACCTCTACAATCACTGTGATTATTATTATTTGACCCTGCTGGTCATCTATGAACATTTGAACATTTGAACATTTTGGTCATGTTCTGTTATAATCTCCACCTGGCACAGCCAGAAGAGGCCTGGTTCCTCTCTAGGTTTATTCCTAGGTTCTGGCCTTTCTGATGAGTTATTCCTAGGCACCGTGCTTCTACACCTGCATTGCTTGCTGTTTAGATTTTTAGGCTGGGTTTCTGTACAGCACTTTGTGATATCAGCTGATGATATAAGAAGGTCTTTATAAATACATTTGAATACATTTGTGTGTGGGGTACAGAGATGTGGTAGTCCAAAAAAATCAAAATGCTAATTATTATTACTTGTTTTGCACATTTTTACCCCTGAACTTATTTAGGCTTACCATAATTCATTACTATTTGACTCAATAAATTTCAGCTTTTAATTTTTAATTAATTTATAAACATTTCGAAAAACACGATACCAATTTGACATTATAGGTTATTGTATGTAGGCCAGTGACAAAATAAATCTACTCCTTTTTAAATGCAGGCTGTAACAACAAAATGTAGAATAAGTCAAGGGGTGTGAATACTTTCTGAAGGTACTGTACATTCAAGTAAAACTCTGCAAGTTGGATATTTACTCAATTTAGTGTAGTTTTATCTCCAAAAATAACACCATGACCAGAGTAGTTAACACAAAATGGTGATGGGACATTTAAACCTCAAAATAGTGTTAAATTTAACTGCATAAGAGTTGAATTAACTCTTGCGATTTGACTGTGTAGACAAGTAATTAACAGTTTATCATCTTTATCTACTTTCTGCAGTATTTATACCTGGCCCCCATGTAATCAGTTATCTAGAAAAGCCCTGCAGCGGTGTGTGTGTTATACACAAACGCCACAACACAAAGGTGTTTTAGTGATAATGATGAGCAATGCTCTTACTACGAATCAGGAACCTAAACGAAATGTAGGTGCCTGTAGTAGATTTGATATCTGCCTATTAGTGAACCATCTGTCTTCCTCCTCAGGTGTATGTCTTTGAAAATAACATTTATTACCAGACGGATGTCAAAAGAAGCTCTTGGAGACTGACGTCCTCGGGACAAGGAGTGGTCTTTAATGGGATCACTGATTGGTTATATGAAGGTAAGACGGCCATTGTTCTGATAATTTTGGTCAACAATGGTTAAGAATGTCCATAAATGACAATATATGCGCAATCCACTACTCTGAAATGGCTTGTCTTGTCTTCTGTAACCAAAGGGAATTCATGGGTGTCAAGCATAGAACAGGATTCATATACACAATTGACAAAGATAGTATTTTTAGAGCAGATTTAATTTTATGCAGGGTTGGGGAGTAACTGATTACATATAATCCGTTACATGTAAGGGATAACAAAAAAAACAGTCACTGTAATCCGTTACATTACTAGCTAAAATATTGTAATCACACTTTTTTAATTCAGAAATGTTTGAATACATTTTTTGACACTTCTCGGTTTTCTCAATGACAGTGAGTCTGACCACAAGTCAGAGACCACTATGATGACACACCAAATGTGTTTTAATGGATCGTGGGAAAAGAGCAGGAATGGGCTTTTGCAGGCTACAGTCCAAGCTGTCTTCCAACGGTGTGATGGCTGTCGGCATCCAAAGATTATCCAAGAATTGTCTACGGCGATATGGTATTGTGCCGAAAATCTCCCCCCTGCCAGAATTCTCCCCCCCTTCCTGTGAAAGCGCATGCATTCAATTCTTCATCTCTGCGACTTGGTTCCTAGTTGAGATTTCACGAGGTCATTTGCCGTTCTGGGATTGATTTGCACTATTCGCACCAAAGTACGTTCATCTCTAGGAGACAGAATGCGTCTCCTTCCTGAGTGATATGACGGCTGCGTGGTTCCATGGTGTTTATACTTGCGTACTATTGTTTGAACAGATGAACGTGATATTTGGAAATTGCTCCCAAGGATGAACCACACTTGTGGAGGTCTACAATTTTTTTCAGAGGTTTTGGCTGATTTATTTTTATTTTCCCATGATGTCAAGTAAAGAGGCACTGAGTGTGAAGTTAGGCCTTGAAATACATCCACAGGTACACCTCCAATTGACCCAAATGATGTCAATTGGCTTTAGAAGCTTCTGGAATTTTCCAAGCTGTTTAAAGGCACAGTCAACTTAGTGTATGTAAACTTCTGACCCACTGGAATTGTGATACAGTGAATTACAAGTTAAATAACCTGTCTGTAAACAATTATTGGAAAAATGACTTGTCATGCACAAAGTAGATGTTCTAACCAACATGCCAAAACCAGTTTGTTAACAAGAAATTTGTGGAGGTATTGAAAAACTAGTTTTAATGACTAACCTATGTGTATGTAAACTTCAGACTCCAACTGTACATTAATTATTCATTTCGGTTGCCTATCCTGATGTGAAGTTTGTTTTATAGAAAGTATTTGACTCTAGCCACAAATTTAAGGAAATTGGAAGGGGGAGGGATTTCAGCAAGGAAATATTCTTGTCTGCCAAACCCCCCCTTCTAATTTCCTTAATGTTGTGGCTAGAATCAAATACATGAGCTACCAAAATTATTCTGAAGTGTGCCAGGCCAATTGAGGTAGCATGTACATGAATATGATAAACAGTAGCAGCAGCGTATAAAAAGAGTGGTTGTGGGGGTTGGGGTGGGCACAATTCAAATAGTCCGGAATGCAAATAGTCCTGATTACCTGTTCAGGAGTCTTTTGGCTTGGGGGTAAAAACTGTTGAAGCCTTTTTGTCCTAGACTTGGCACTCCGGTACCACTTGCCATGTGGTAGTAGAAAGAACAATGGCTGGGGTCTTTGACAATTTTTAGGGTCTTTCTCTGACACCGCCTGGTGTAGAGGTCCTGGATGGCAGGCAGCTTAGCCCCAGTGATGTACTGGGCCGTACGCACTACCCTCTGTAGTGGCTTGCGGTCAGAGGCCGAGCAATTGCCGTACAAGGCAGTGATGAAACCAGTCAGGATGCTTTCGATGTTGCAGCTGTAGAACCTTTTGAGGATCTGAGGACCCATGCCAAATATTTTTAGTTTCCTGAGGGGAATAGGCTTTGTAGTGCCCACTTCATGAATGGCTTGGTGTGTTTGGACCATGATAGTTTGTTGTTGATGTGGACACCAAAGAACTTGAAGCTCTCAACCTGCTCCACTACAGCCCCGTTGATGAGAATGGGGGTTTGCCCAGTCCTCCTTTTCCTGTAGTCCAGAATCATCTCCTTAGTCTTAATTATGTTGAGGGATAGGTTGTTATTCTGGCACCACCCGGCCAGGTCTCTGACCTCCCTATGGGCTGTCTCGTCGTTGATCAGGCCTACCACTGTTGTCAAGTGCAATATTGACAGAGTTAGAGTAAATTTACCATTTGGTATAAACCGGTAAAAAATATATTTTCCTTTTATTGTTTTACAGAGGAAGTGCTTCAGTCTCAAGTGGCTCAATTGTAGTCCCCTGACTGTTCCCGACTGGCCTATCTCACCCTTAACAACACCCTGGTTACCAACATGATCCTGCCTCGCTTCACTGGCTCCCTCTACCCCAAGGGCCAACAGTACCCTTACCCCAAGTTAAGAGTTTATCCAACAATAGACTTTTAACCCTAGGTAAGAGTTGGGCTAACAGTGCCCTCACCCCAATGTAAGTTAGTCTAACATGGGATACCTAATCAGTTGCATAACTGAATACATTCAATCGAAATGTTTCTCCCGCATTTAACCCAAGTGCTCTGAATCAGACAGGTGGGCCGCCTTAGACGTCCACGTCATTAGCACCCGGGGAGCAGTTGTTGGTTAACTGCCTTGCTCAAGGGCAGAACTGCATTTTTTTCCCACCTTGCCGGCTCAGGGAATCAAACCAGCGACCTTTCAGTTACTGGCTCAACACTCTTAACCACTAGGCTACCCAAATGTTCCCTGCATTATCTTTACTCCAGTGTAGTGTTCAAGCAATACTAACACTTCAAGGATGTAGAGCATGTAAGGACACAAACAGCTGTCTATAGAGTGTCCTACTGTTGTACCGAGAAACAGGATGTACACAGCTATTGGCACTGACTGAAATTCAAATTCTGTTGATGAGAACATCCCCTTGAGCAGCCTTGCACCCAAAGCCCTCTCCTGGCTACAACCAAACTCTTCCAGGGGGCATAAAGGAGAAACAGCTTCATATCACAGGTGCAATTAATAATTCAACCTGCACAGGGCTTTTAAGGGTTTAGGTTTTTCATCCTGGTTAGAAAATCTTTTGTTTTATTCATTATTCATATCGCTTCCTTTGAAGAGAACTGCAATGGTGGTTGTATAGATCTGTAGCATGATGGGCGGGAAATGCTGTGATATGCCATGGTAAGAGGAGGTAATGCTCTCCCATCCTCTGATCTGAAGGGCTGGAGTGGAGCTAACCCTTGGAGAGGCGAGAGGGAGTGGTGGGGTAGCCGAATGTTCACCTCGCCCAGACCAAGAATGAGAGTCAGAGGTTTGTAGGAGGTAATCTTATTAATAAACATCAAGTTCTGATCGCACGCGACACACACAATGAGAATCTTGCCCATACCCGCAAGAGGCAGGCTAATAGAGGGAGTCGATGAAAAAGCTAATGAATTGCCTTCTCCCTTCTTTTTTTCTCAGAATAAGAGTTGGTGTACTGTATTTTGCCTGTGATGCCATTCTACTGCATCTATTCTTGTAGTTCGTATTTCCTCTGTGATCTAATATGAAGCAACCAACCATCACTATAACAGTGCCATCCAGAGACCCGATTATGCCAGAAAAAGATCATGGTAGAACAGGGCAATAATGGGTTTGGGATCTGTGGTACGGGACTCATCTAGCCATGTTAGATTATTGAACTGTATGTTTTAAAGGAGAGGACTGAGCTCAGCTGGGAGAAGGCAATAGCCTAGTTACGATGGTCCTCGAGAGCTGCTGCTATACACAGCTCTTGCGATTTGGGCACACCATGTCATTTCAACATGTGTTTAAATTTGGTTGAGATGTCGTTCAATGACATGTCAACCTTTGTTCACCCACTCAAAAAGATAGCCAACAGTAATTTCTTAATTTCGATACAGAGTTTGAAAACTGTACTTGACTATTAAATCAACTACAGTACATTTAAATATTGAGGTGAGGTTGAGAACACATTGATCTGATTTGACCAACACACACCATGAATTCAACACACCATTCCATGAAGTGTGATTAGATGTTTAAAAGTAGTTGCCATTTTGTGACGTAAGCTTCTTTACATTAAAAGAATAAGGGCCTGAGCTAAGAATAGGAAAACAAAACGTATCAACAAGGACCTTTCTGATGTTGCACACTCTTGAAAAGCACCCTGTATGTAGAATATGATTCTACTCATGGTGCAAAATGTATCTTCCAGACTTAGGGTCTATACTAATCTTAGCTGTTGTCATTCCGTGCAACACAATTAGAGCAGTAACTTGGAACAGAATTGTGTAAACCTTTGTCCGTGTAAAAACATATGTATTTCTTTATTTTGTATTATCATTCAAGAACAGTTTAAATACATTGCACCACAAATAGCCCGAATAATTTATAAAGCCTAAAAAAATATATTTCTTGCACAAGCTTCTTGAAACACAAATTAGATATACAATAAACCAATAAAAAAGGCACTGTCGGAAAAGGCTTTGATGCTTAACTTAAGAACTCTTTCATCTCCTTACTCATTGGCCCTCCCACTGCCTCCCTTGCAGTCAGGTGCATATTTCAGGCAGGTTGACATTGCCTGTAGCATTTCTGCCTCTGTAGCCTTTGATTGCCAAGGTTCAGACCTGCTGTAAAGGGGAAAACAAGTACTTTGTCATGATTTGGACTCCACTGCAGGGGCATAGGCATGGGTGGGCCCAATCAGATACAGTGCCTTGCGAAAGTATTCAGCCCCCTTGAACTTTGCGACCTTTTGCCACATTTCAGGCTTGCTGCCAGCTCTTGGTGTTTGACCAAATACAATGCTATTTCTCTCTAAACAAATTAACAACATACTTTTAGCATGCTTGTAGAGAAGGGCAAGCAACATGTTAACTGACACAAATTACTGATTGGTTGAAATAAATTGATAATAAGAAGACTGGGCGCTGTACTGTTCGATTTCAGTGCAGCCATTGATATAATTGACCATAACCGGTTGTTGAAAAAATGTACGTGCCATGGCTTTTCAACCTCAGCTCTGAATCCACAATATGGCAATCTAATAGAACTCAGAGGGTTTTCTTCAATGGAAGCTTCTCTAATGTCAAACATGTAAAGTGTGGTGTACCGCAGGGCAGCTCACTTGGCCCTCTACTCTTTTCTATTTTTACCAATTACCTGCCACTGGCATAAAACAAAGCATGTGTGTCTATGTATACTGATGATTCAGCCATCTATGCATCAGCAACCACTGCTAATGAAGTAATTGAAACCCTTAACAAAGAGTTGCAGTCTGTTTTGGAATTGATGGCCAGTAATAACTGGTCCTGAACATCTCTAAAACTAAATGCATTGTATTTGGTATAAATCATTCCTTAAATTCTAGACGAAATTGCTTGGACTGTCATGGTTAAAGTATATTGATTCAATGGTTGTGAAGATGGGGAGAGTCCGTCCTTAATTAATAAAGAGATGCTCTGCTTTTTTGACACCACACTCCAAAAAGCAAGTCCTGCAGGCTCTAGTTTTTTCTTATCTTGATTATTGTCCAGTCGTGTGGTTGAGTGCCTCAAGGAAAGACCAGCTGGCCCAGAACAGAGCAGCATGTATTGCTATTCATTGTAATCAGAGGGCTGATTTAAATGCTATGCATGCCAGTCTCTCTTTGTTAAGAGGAGAGACGGACTGCATCACTTCTTTTTATACCAAACATTGTGTTAAATTCCATTGTTTGCATAGTCAACTTACACACAGCTCTGACACACACACCCCATCAGAGGTCTTTTCACAATCCCCAAATCCAGAACAAATTCAAGAAAGAGTACAGTATTATATAGAGATGTTATTACATGGAACTCAATTCCATCTCATATTGCTCAAGTGAAAAGCAAACCTAGTTTCAAAAAACATAAAATAACGCCTCTCCCCTATTTCACTTAGATATGTAGGCTGTGTGCCTTTTTGTCATTTTTGTTTTATTTATGTAGTTCTGTCCTTGAGCTGTTGTCTATTAATGTTCATTATTATGTTTTGTGTGGACCCCAGGAAGAGCATCTTCTGCAACAGGTAATGGGGGTCCTACCAAAATACCTGTCCAACTGTGTAAACACAGCCTATTCATTATGTTAAGATATTAATCAAGTGGCCGACCTGGTTAAGATAGTTATTTCTCAGAATGAGTTGCCAATTATTTATATAAATGTGTATTTTATGCTAATTGCACATGTATAAAACACAGACTAGACAGCGATCAGATAATGTGTGGCTAAAATGATGTAATGGTATGTGGTGCCGCAATGCCGTGAGCGACAAACTGAGCATTCATTTTCCACAGTCATGTTCATTGATACTCTCGTTTCAGTAGGGACTGCTCTGTTCTACATTTTGGGAGTTGAGACAAACAAAATTAGAAGGGGAAAATTGACCGATTTTCTGTTGGGCCAAACATCAAATAGCGAGTTGAAACTGCTGTTGTCAGAGGGTAAGAAGTGATCTTTCATCTTTGTTGTTGTG
Organism: Oncorhynchus masou masou; assembly: GCF_036934945.1. Classification (NCBI taxonomy): domain Eukaryota; kingdom Metazoa; phylum Chordata; class Actinopteri; order Salmoniformes; family Salmonidae; genus Oncorhynchus; species Oncorhynchus masou. The sequence continues at coordinate 9,418,550 of NC_088221.1, read as the reverse complement.
AGTGGCAGGGGGAGGGGCTTGGTATCTGTGTGCTAGTCAGAAGGTGCACAGTGCACACAGCACAGGAGTGAAGGCGATGAGATCAAAAAGACAAACACTAATAAAATCATACATTTTCTTGCAATACAGGCATTTGGAACATTGCGCTAAAACATGAATTCAAATTAATTTCATATCACCCAGCCTTAGTCAACACACCTATTTAAAAGTACAAAAAGTACTAACTTTTCTTTCAGCCTCATGGCAAAATGTGTAGAATTATATGAAGTTTGCTGCCCCTCTCCCTTCACACACATTTCTGCAGGCCCACACATTTGGCTCCACTGTACCAATAATGACGCCTAACCCTAAAAGGCTCTCTTCCATTTGTTTCCTTTCATATTCATCGTTGACATGAGGCAGTTTGTCACTGTTCTGTATATAACACAAAATATATACTTTAAAAGCAACACCCCATGACCTAATTTAAAAGTAAAACAAATATAATAGTTTACCAGGCTTGGGTAGACCTTTGCCTGAAAATAAACAATCAAGTGTAAAATAACATCCAGCCTTTTTCTACACACATTTGCCATGTGTTTGTATTTTGATGAAGTGGAAGAACTTTTAAAGTCAACCCAAAAACACATTACCAAACCTTAAACCAAAATGATACAACATGAAAAAATTCTGCTCAGTTTCAGTACACTAACAATGGTGAAAGAGGTGATTCCATCTGGGTTAGGGTTACCTTCCCACTACGCTTGTAGATTTGAAAGGATAAATTAAAGTAATACAGTAAAAGGTCCTTGAAGTCTTTCAAAAAGGCAAGGTGGTAATTCAGTGGTTAGGTTTTAGGGACACAGGGTCGATTAGTAATCAGCACGGCAGGCTACCATACTTCTAACTTGGAGGCAGTAATGGCTGGAGTTCACATTCCTCATGCGATTCTAAAGCACACAACAGTATACAGAATAAAAACCATGCACTGTCAATGTGTGTTTAAACATACCAGTTATAAATCCTTTGAATGTAGATCTTTCAGTTTCTCTTGGAGATCTCCACTTCACTGGCTCCAGGGATTTTTACGTCTTCACGTTGCCGTTTTGATTCTGAATGTTGGGGTGAGGATTCGAAGTAGTTAACATTCCTGTTTTTAACAATCACAGGTTTTTATTTATTGCATTTAAGTAAACTGAACAAAAATATAAAACGCAATATGTAAAGTGTTGGTCCCATTTTCCATGAGCTAAAATAAAATATCCCAGAAATGCTCCATATGCACACAAACCTTATTTCTCACATTGTGCACAAATGTGTTTACATCCCTGTTAGAGGGAATTTCTTGCCAAGATAATCCATCCATCTGACAGGTGTGGCATGTCAAGAAGCTACATATTGTCTCAAGTTTTGAGGGAGTGTGTAATTCGTATGCTGACTGCAGGAATGTCCACCTAGAGCTGTTGCCAGATAATGGAATGTTTATTTCTCTACCATAAGCCACCTCCATTTTAAAGAATTTGGCAGTACATCCAACCAGCTTCACAACCGCAGACCACGTCATCACAGGCAGCCCAAGCATAATAAAGCCCTTTTGTGGGTAAAAACTCATTCTGATTGGCTGGGCCTGGCTCCCAAGTGGTTGGGCCTATGCCCTCCCACACCCGCCCCTGCTCAGTCATGTGAAATCCATAGATTAGGGCCTAATGAATTTAATTGACTGATTTCCTTCTATAAAGTGTAACTCAGTAAAATGTTTGAGTTTATATTTTTGTTCAGTTTATAATGTATCTGCTCTTTACCTGATGTCAGTTTAATCCTCAGAAGCTGAAATTACTTCCATTTCACTTTATTGCGTCATCATATTTATTTGGGGGCCACCAGTTTGGACTTTGATCCAGTGCTTTGAAATAACACCTACTTCTTTCTCATTGTCCATCCACACTACTCTGGCTCACATCCTCTGAGATTAGAACCTGGGGAAATAGACAATTTAATCCATAATTGCAAACCAAACTATTCCAATATATGTGGTCTTACTTGGCAAAACTGTGCAATATAGGGATCACTATGTAGTGCCTATGATAGGTCAGACACAGCCTTGCTGATGAGGTCCTCGGGGTAATTTTTTATGTATTTAGCATTTGTGGATATTTGAGATACTTGTGATGTTGAAGTCTTTGGAGGCAAATGGAAAAATAAAGTTGTCAGACATCTAGGTATCTATTGTCTCCTTTTTCTTTGACAAATGCATATTTTCCAGGAGGAAGCAACCATTTCACATTTTATTCTTCATGTATGGTTGGGTGTTCTTGGCAGTATGTTTCACTTGGCTTGATTCAGACAGTCGCCTCATCACTTGTACCAATGGATTGTGGGCTTTTGATGTCACATTTAAGTGACTGCAAAGGGTTCTCATACTCAAAGCAATTAAGGTAATTGAGTGAGCAATTGTGAAATTCAACAATCTGCCAAGTGACACTGTAAATGTATCACCATAGATACTCTTGCTCATCTCAACAAAGTGCATCAGCAGCTGTTTGGCATAATCAAGGTAATGCCTCCTTTCATTATTTGAATATAGCGAAATTAACATGACTACACTGAAGAACAAAGTAGTGAGACTTTTTTGTAAAACAGCATCCTTCAATACTATGGGATCCGTGTATAACAAACTTCCTTTACTCAGTTGCCTTCCTTTGGTCAAGTTCTGCCAGTGACGAGGTTGTAGGGCAAAATCTTTTGGCAATAAGCCTCGAAAGGAGGTCATAGCCTCTGACAACTTGGTTTTCTGACAGGAAGACTGTCTTTATGTTATAGGGCCTCGTGTAGCCCTTTCCTGAAGTCAATGACCAAAAGCACCATCTTTGGCCTCATGGGTGGAATGTGTGAGAACAGAAATGACAATATTATGTTATAATACTGTTATTGCATCAAATGGTTTTATGCAACATAATACATTTTTTAGAACACTCATCTGTGTGTGTGGACTGAAGGTGGGCCTCTGGGAGATTTAACACTGACAGTAGATTTACGATGGATTGGTGATAAGACAACATTCCATGATTAGTGTCTGTGTGCCTGTCTGTCGGTGACAGGGAGAACCAATCTATAGTTTCTTTAAAGAAAGGGATTTAGTATACTAGATTGCAATAGTATTTTTGTACAAGCAAGTGTAAATTAACGAGACAGATATGAGAGCAAAATGTACCTTTTTGTATAAATTCTCTCATCTGTGATTTGTAATAGTCACGCCCTGGCCATAGAGAGGCTTTTTATTCTCTATTTTGAATAGGCCAGGGTGTGACTAGGGTGGGCGTTCTGTTCTTTTTTCTATGTTTATGTATTTCTTTGTTTTTGGCCGGGTATGGTTCTCAATCAGGGACAGCTGTCTGTCGTTGTCTCTGATTGAGAACCATACTTATGTGGCGCTTGCCCACATGGGTTTTGTGGGTAGTTATTTTCTGTTTAATGTGTTTCGCACCTGACGGAGCTGTTTCGGTTGTTTCTTTTGTCCCTTGTATTTAGTGTTCAGTTTATTAAAATAATGAACACTTACCACGCTGCATCTTGGTCCTCACCTTCTTCCAACGACAATCGTTACAGTAATGAACTTCCAGGAGGATGGACTGTGCTATAAAATGCTGTGGCTTAGTCCTGATGGTTGGGCTCTCAACAAACCACCCACGGGAGGGTCGTTTACAAGCACCATTACTGCGGTAATTAATAACATTTACTTGTTTAGAGGAAATAAAACTCCTTTTGATTAGAATAATTCCACCACAAATGTAAATAAAAAATTTCATATTTGATAAAGATTCTTTTAAAAACCCAACATATATTCAGTGTTTCTATGTCAAACTTTTGTCAGTCTTCTGTGATTTCAACTCTGACACGGTACAGGTGCCTTCCTTTTTTAAAGTCCATAACCACGTGTGTGAGGTGTATACGTTTGTTTCAAAGTAGATTTGTATAAGACTAAATCACAATAATCACTGTGTGGGCCTGATTTATTAAGGAAAATCAACATCCTCATGACATCTAGGCACATCAGGCATCTAATGGAAACCCTGAAATACAAGCAAAATATCCAGTATGGGATTTGATGGATTTTGGCATGGCTCGCACTGTTGCATCAAAGAAAAGCTTTGATTGCGACATGGTAATGATCATTTGTGAGATTGATACCTGAATCACCTTCAACACAAATAGGACATCACTCAGGTAATCATCCATCGGCACTGGCTTAGCCTCTCCAGCGAATAAGGCAACAACAAAGGGATGTAAAGCTGCATAAAATAAGCCAAAGTTGGCAGCTAGAAGAGAGGAACCACCAACTTTGATTTTCAAATCCTCATTGAAATCTAGATGCTCTACCAGTCTTCACTATACCATGCTCAACACAAAATGCATAGTTACCCTTACATTTCTCAATAGTGTGCTCTCTGGGTGTATGCATAGTGTGTGGAACATTACACCCCCCCCCCTTCTCTGAGAATTACAAATAAACTACTTACTGAAACCCTGGTGAGGTTGTTTTCATTAGCCCAAGATGCCAGCTTCACACAACACCCCATTTCCATTTTCATTTATAAGTGACAAAATGATTGTGTCTTACCTCTTCAGTGATTGTTTCCTTCTCCACAGGGTTTGATTAGCTTGAAATTGGTTGTGCTCCCTGCTAATTATCGTAGGCTACCCATACTAAGGCAATCAGGTCAATCGGATGCAGCTGTCAGATGACGCCACGAACAGGTCGACAAGATGCCTTTTTCACGAGTGTGGCAATGTAAATTACAAAACGGAATTCATGATATTGATATAGTAAACATTTAGATATTGTTTTATCCATATGCAGTGTACAAAACATTGACCATTCCATGACATAGACTGACCAGGTGAATCCAGGTGAAAGCTATGGTCCTTTTTGATGTCACGTATTAAATCCACTTCAACCAGTGTAGATAAAGGGGAGGAGACAGGTTAAAGGATTTTCAAGCCTTGACAATTGAGACATGCATTGTGTATGTGTGCCATTCAGACAGTGAATAGGCAAGACAAAATATTTAAGTACCTTTGAATGGGGTATTGTAATAGGTGCCAGGTCCACCGGGTTTGTGTCAAGAACTACAACGTTGCTGGGTTTTCACGCTCAACAGTTTTTAAATGTTTTGTACACTCTGGACATTATGAATAACATATTTATAAAAGACAATATCCAAAGGTAAACGTATTATTCTTATTACTATTTGGCATCCTATTTATAGGGCTAATGGCAACTACTTCTAAAGATCAATCATGAATCAATGATAGTATACCTAGCTATACGTTGACATGACAGTGTCCTTTGGGAAAATCAGATGTCAATGTACTACATTGAATGTAGCCTACATAAAACCAACCTCCGAGTTTACTTTCACATAGCTTGTGTAAAACAAGTTAAAGGAGATACTATCAACTACACAATGTTATTAAGGTAAATCATACCTACGAAAATTAGTATTGAAGCTGTTGAGTATTCAAATGTGTTGAGATGATAGCTCAGCAGAAACGAACACAGCTTGATTCCAAAGATAAGCAGGGTAAGCATCTGGATGGTATGGTAGACCTCCTCTCACAGTGAAAGTATTCAGGCCCTTTTCCACATTTTGTTACGTTACAGACTTATTCCAAAATTGTGTTAATTGTTGTTTTTTCTTCATCAATCTACACACAATATCCCATAATGACAAAGCTGAAACAGGTTTTTAGACATTTTGCTAATTAAAAACACTGAAATATCACATTTACATAAGTATTCCTTCACTCCGTACTTTGTTGAAGCACCTTTGGCAGGGATTGCAGCATCGCGTATTCTTAGGCCTGGTCGTGCAGTCATGAGTGAACAGGGAGTACAGGAGGGGGCTGAGCACGCACCCCTGAAGGGCCCCTGTGTTGAGGATCAGCACGGCGGATGTGTTGTTTACCTACCCTTACCACCTGGGGGTGGCCGGTCAGGAAGTCCAGGATCAATTAACTTCTTGAAACTCCCCATCCCGGATCCGGGTTTGTGACTAAAGCCTCAGGCTCATTAGCATAACGCAACGTTAACGATTTCTGAAAATCGCAAATAAAATGAAAATAATGTGTCTGCTCTCAAGCTTAGCCTTTTCTTAACAACACTGTCATCTCAGATTTTCAAAATATGCTTTTGAACCATAGAAATTGACTAATTTGTGTAAGAGTATGCAAAGCTAGCATAGCATTTTGAGTAGCATTTAGCACGCAACATTTTCACAAAAAACAGATAACCAAATAAATAAAATCATTTACCTTTGAAGAGCTTCTGATGTTTTCAATGAGGAGACTCTCAGTTACATACCAAATGCGCAGTTTTTCCTGAAAGCGTCTGTGTGTAGGAGAAATCGTTCCGTTTTCTACATTGCGTCTGGCTACCGAAACGAACCGAAAATTCAGTCACCTACAACGTAAAACTTTTTCCGGATTAACTACATAATATCGACCGAAACATGGCAAACGTTGTTTGGAATCAATCCTCAAGGTGTTTTTTCACATATCTCTTCATTGATATGCAGTTCGTGGAAGCTTGCTTTCCTCTCTGTATCCCATGGAAAAATACTGGCAGGTGACTTTTGCGCACCAATTTCGGCGCAGGACACCGGGCGGACACCTGGTAAATGTGGTCTCTTATGGTCAATCTTCCAATGATCTGCCTACAAATACGTCACAATGCTGCAGACACTTTGGGGAAACGACAGAAAGGGCAGGCTCATTCCTCTCGCATTCACAGCCATATAAGGAGACAATGGAAAACAGAGCCTCAAAAATCCTTGTCATTTCCTGGATGCCATCTCATCTTGGTTTTGCCTGAAGCTCACGTTCTAGGGCACGCACAGAGAATATCTTGGTATTTCTGGACACGTCAGAGTGTTTTCTTTCGAATGGTATCAATTATATGCATAGTCGAGCATCTTTTTGTGACAAAATATCTTGTTTTAAACGGGAACGTTTTTCATCCAAAAATGAAATAGCGCCCCCATAGATGTAAGAGGTTAATAGCATTCTCAAATAGGTGTTCCTTTTGTCCAGGTGGGAGAGGGCAGTGTGGAGTGCAATAGAGACTGCATCATATGTGGATATGTTGGGGCTGTATACAACTTGGAGTGGGTCTAGGGTTTCTGGGATGATAGTGTTGATCTGAGCCATGACCAGCCTTTCAAAACACTTCCTGGCTACAGACGTGAGTGCTACGTGTTGGTAGTCATTTAGGCAGGTTACCTTAGTGTTTTTGGGCACAGGCACTATGGTGGTCTGCTGACATAACATGTTGTTATTACAGACTTGGACAGGGAGAGGTTTAAAATGTCAGTGAAGACACTTTCTAGTTGGTCAGCGCATCCCGCAGTACACGTCCTGGTAATCCATCTGGCCCAGCGGCCTTGTGAATGTTTACCTGTCTAAAAGGTGTTACTCACATCGGCTGCAGAGAGCCTGGTCACACAGTCTGGTACAGCTGGTGCTCTCATGCATGTTTTAGTGTTATTTGCCGCAAAGCAAGCATATTATATTAAGTAGTTTAGCTCATATGGTAGGCTCGTGTCACAGGGCAGCCCTCGGCTGTGCTTCCCTTTGTAGTCTGTAATGGTTTGCAGGCCGTGCCACATCTGACGAGCATCAGAGCTCAATCTTAGTCCTGTATTGATGCTTTGTCTGTTAGATTGTATGTCAGAGGGCATAGCAGGATTTCTTATAAGCTTCTGGGTTAGAGTCCCGCTCCTTGAAAGCGGCACCTCTAGCCTTTGGCTCAGTGTGGATGCTGCCCGTAATCCATGGTCTCTGGTTGGGTTATGTACGTACGGTCACTGTGGGGACGACGTCATCGATGTATTTATTGATGAAGCCAATGACAGATGTGGTATACTCCTCAATGCCATTGGACGAATCCTGGAACATATTCCAGTCTGTAGTAGCAAACCAGTCCTGTAGCTTAGCATCTGCTTCATCTGCCCACTTTTTTATTGACCTAGTCACTGGTGCTTCCTGCTTAAATATTTGCTTGTAAGCAGGAATCAGGAGGATAGAATTATGGTCAGATTTTCAAATGGAGAGTGGGGGAGAGCTTTGTATGCGTCTTTGTGTGTGGAGTATAGGTGGTCTAGAGTTATTTTCCCTCTGGTTGCACATGCTGGTAGAAATTAGGTAAAACTGATTTAAGTTTCCCTGCATTAAATTCCCCGGCTGCTAGGAGCGCCGCCTCTGGGTGAGCGTTTTCTTGTTTACTTATGGCGGAATACAGCTCATTTAATGCCATCTTGGTGCCAGCCTCTGATTATGGTGGTATGTAAACAGCTACAAAGAATATAGATGAGAACTCTCTCGGTAGGTAATGCGGTCTGCAGGTTATAATGAGAAACTCTACCCGAGGCAAGCAATGGCTTGAGACTTCCTTAGATATCATGCACCAGCTTTTGTTTACAAAAATACATAGACTGCCGCCGCTTGTCTTACCAGACGCCGCTGTTCTATCCTGCCGGTACATCGTATAGCCAGACAGCTGTATGTTGATACATTAGATGAAGCATTAGATGTTGCCGTTTTTAATGTCCATGTTGGTAGTTTAATCTTCCCAATAACTTGTCCATTATATTGTCCAAAGATTGCATGTTTGCAAGCAGAATTGAGGGGAATTGGGGTTTATTCGATCGCCTCATACTCCTCAGAATGCAGCCCGCGCCACGGCCTTTCTTTCTCAAACTCCTCTTCATAAAGATCACTGGGGTCGGGCCCTGTCCACGTGATCGAAGCAGTCTTGAAGCGTGGAATCAGATTGGTCCGACTAGCGTTGAACAGACCAGGGCGCAGGAGCTTCTTGTTTTAGTTTCTGTCTGTAGGCTGGAAGTAACAAAATGGAGCCGTGGTCAGCTTTTCCAAAAGGAGGGCGGGGAGGGCCTTATATGCATCGCGGAAGTTAGAATAACAATGATCCAGGGTTTTACCAGCCCTGGTTGCACAATCGATATGCTGATAGAATTTAAGGAGTCTTGTTTTCAGATTAGCCTTGTTAAAATCCCCAGCTACAATGAATGCAGCTTCAGGATATGGGGTTTCCAGTTTACATAGAGTCAAATAAAAAGTTAGTTCAGGCCACCACGTCTCGTTAATCATAAGGCATACCCCCTGTCCTTCTTCTTACCAGAAAGATGCTTGTTTCTGTCGGCGCGATGCATGAAGAAACCAGCTGGCTGCACCGACTCCGATAGCGTCTCTCAAGTGAGCAATGTTTCCGTGAAGCAAAGAACGTTACAGTCTCTGATGTCTCTCTGGAATGCTACCCTTGCTTGGATTTCATATTAACCTTGTTGTCAAGAGACTGGACATTGGCGAGTAGTATGCTAGGGAGTGGTGCGCGATGTGCCCATCTCCGGAGCCTGACCAGAATACAGCTTCGTTTGCCCCTTTTACGGCGACGTTGTTTAGGTTCGCCGGCTTGGATCCGATCCATTGTCCAGGGTGGAAGGCAAAACACAGGATCCACTTCGGGAAAGTCATATTCCTGGTCGTAATGATGGTGAGCACCATCCCATACGTGAAGCACAGGGGTGGAAGCATCATGTTGTGGGGGTGATTTGCTGCAGGAGGGACTGGTGCACTTCACAAAATAGTAAAAAATGATGTGGATATATTGAAGCAACATCTCAAGACATCAGTCAGGAAGTTAAAGCTTGGTCGCAAATGGGTCTTCAAAATGGACAAATACCCCAAGCATACTTTCAAAGTTGTGGCAAAATGGCTTACGGACAATGAAGTCCAGGTACAGGTATCACAAAGCCCTGACCTCAAACCTATAGAACATTTGTGGGCAGAACTGAAAAAGCATGTGTAAGCAAGGAGAAACCTGACTCAGTTACACCAGCTTTGTCAGGGGGAATGGGCCAAAATTCACCCAACTTATTGTGGGAAGCTTGTGGAAGGCTACCCAAAACGTTTGACCCATGTTAAACAATTTAAAAGCAATGCTACTGTCATGTTCGTTGTACGAAGGAAACCAACGTGCAGTGTGGTATGCGTACATTCTAATTTATTAAAAGAATGAACACTGAACAAACTAACAAAACAACAAAACGAACCGTGAAACTAATATGAATAGTGCAGACAGGCAACTAAACATAGAACAAGATCCCACAAACACCAAAAGAGAAATGGCTACCTAAATATGATTCCCAATCAGAGACAATGATAAACAGCTGCCTCTGATTGGGAACCATCAGGCCACCATAAACATACAAATACCAAGACCTACAAAACAATAGACATACAAAAACCCTAGACAATGCAAAACCCCTAGGCAATACAAAACCCTTAGACAATACAAAAACTAGCGTATCCACTTTAGTCATACCCTGACCTAACCAAAATATAAAGAAAACAGAGATATCTCAGGTCAGGGCATGACAGCTACCAAATACTAATTGAGTGTATGTAAACGTCTGACCCACTGGGAATGTGATGAAAGAAATAAAAGCTGAAATCAATCATTCTCTCTACTATTATTCTGACATTTCACATTCTTAAAATAAAGTGGTGATCCTAAATGATCTAAGACAGGGAATTTTTACTAGGATTAAATGTCAGGAATTGAGAAGAACTGAGTTTGAATGTATTTGGCTAAGGTGTATGTAAACCTTCGACTTCAACTGTACAGCTTAGACCTGTTAACCTAAAGAAAACATGTTGCCAATGTTATGTTGAAAGAACATTTGGCCCCTTAACCCTTTATGGAGTGGCCACTTGCTGATGTGTTTGATAGTGATCACTCGAGCCTGCCCAGTGCCCTGACTTGGTCTGTGCCGGTATCCTACTCAAGGGTTCAAAAAAGAAAAGAGTCAAGGGGTCTAAATACTTTATGAATGCACTTTTTATCCATAAAATTATGCTGATTCATGATTTCAACTGGCTGAGAAAAGCTGTCTGCCTGTCTTTTTTCTCATCCCATCTCCTAAATCTTTCATTACTATGCGACAGCTGGAGATTGAATTTGAATGTAGAAACAAAGTTGCAAATATCGGAGAGACAACAGCAAGGTTTATACAAATCTCCGCTGTTGAAAACTATATTTTAGTGTGAACGAAATGTGAGATCATTTGTAGATGCTTTTTATGGAGGAGATCAACTTCATAAATAGCCTGGCTGGGCTGATGAGACAATGGATTGTGCAGTCAGATGGAACAGAGTAAATAAGCATTTTAACGTCATAGATTTGGCCACTGGAAACTGTCTGGAATGGCTGGAAAGCGGTTTTAGCCAATCAGCATTCAGGATTAGACCCACCCGTTGTATAATTAGGTGCAGGAACACTATAATACTTACATAACCCCGGTTCTCTGAGAATATGAGTGAGATGCGTAACTACGGAGAATTGCATCATAAGTGATTTAGTACGGACGTACCAGTCACACAACCTCTGTCGGAGACAGACAGCTCGAGTGGTGAGGTGAACACTTGCGGCCAAGTTTCAGCCGCCTGTAGACGCAACCGGATTTTTGCTCAAATATCCTGGTACTGGGTAACGTTCATGATGCCGTATTGAGTTATTTTCTGCTCAGGCATTCTCATTTCGACACAAAACCCACCACTGGTGTGCATGGCCAAAGAACTATATTTTCATGTTATCTGACCAAAGCACCAGTTGGATGACATGAAAATAGAGCTCTTTGGCCACGCACACCAGTGGTGGGTTTGGCGTCTAAATGAAAATGCATACGCAGAACAGAAACTCATACCTATTGTGAAATGTGGTGGGGCTATTTTTCTTCACTGGTACTGGGGCCCTTGTTAATGTCAACGGCATCATGAACTTTAGCCAAAAACCTGTTTGCCTCTGCCTGGAGGCTGAAACTTAGCCGCAGGTGGATCTTCCAGCAAGACTGTAACCCCGAGCACACATCAAAATCCATAAAGAAATTGTTATTTGGCTGCAAAATCAAGATTTTGCAATGGCCATCTCAGTCTCTGGACTTGAAACCCATTAAAAACCCATGGTGGGAATTGAAGAGGGCGTAGACAAAGGATATCGAGGAAGGATTCAGCATGGAGGACTGGTCTAAGATCTCTCCCAGGTTCAGTGTCAATATCCTTGCTAGGTGAGGTATTGAAAGGTATTGCAAAGAGGGGTGTCAAATATTTGACCACTACTATTTTGAGAAAAAACATTATTACTTCCTAAACACAATCTCTTTCTCTGAGCAATTATATTAGTATAAAATATAATATGTGCATTCAATAAAACTCAGTATTTGAATTATTTATTATATACAGTAATTTTTGCTCATCTTTATCAAGGTTGTTAATCATTTCGGACCCCACTGTATATTACATTTTCCTGCAGTAGAGCCCCATAGCAAACCCTGAACAGGGCCACCGCTAGGAGACTGGGCATAAGCGACATACCATACGTCCTCCCTAAGCAATACAACACAGAGATTGTGGAAATTCTCTGTTCAGTGTTGTTGCCTGTCGAGGCAGAGATGACAGCTAGCATCCACCTGACTGGTGGGGAAGCTCGTCTCCATGCTAAGGGTATACCAAAGCATATGGAAAACCAGCATAGGGTGCTGGAAGTGAACCTGGGTCTCTGACGTGAAAAGCAAACACCCTACATATTGCGCCAATAGGGTAAACCCTAAACTTGCTCTCGTGACAATTAAATTGTACCATCTCTTAATATCGTCTGAGATCCCCAAGGATTGGAAAGCTGCTGCAGTCATCCCCCTCTTCAAAGGGGGAGACACCCTGGACCCAAACTGTTACAGACCTATATCCATCCTGCCCTGCCTATCTAAGGTCTTTGAAAGCCAAGTCAACAAACAGGTCACTGACTATCTCGAATCACACCGTACCTTCTCCGCTGTGCAATCTGGTTTCTGAGCCGGTCACGGGTGGTGCACCTCAGCCACGCTCAAGGTAATAAACGATATCATAACGGCCATCAATAAAAGACAGTACTGTGCAGCCATCTTCATCGACCTTGCCAAGGCTTTCGACTCTGTCAATCACCATATTCTTATCGGCAGACTCAGTAGCCTTGGTTTTTCTGATGGCTGCCTTGCCTGGCTCACCAACTACTTTGCAGACAGAGTGCAGTGTGTCAAATCGGAGGGCATGCTGTCCGGTCCTCTGGCAGTCTCTATGGGGGTGCCACAGGGTTCAATTCTCGGGCCGACTCTTTTCTCTGTATATATCAATGATGTTGCTCTTGCTGCAGGCGATTCCCTGATCCACCTCTACGCAAACGACACCATTCTATATACTTCCGGCCCGTCCTTGGACATTGTGCTATCTAACCTCCAAACAAGCTTCAATGCCATTACAACACTCCTTCTGTGGCCTCCAACTGCTCTTAAACGCTAGTAAAACCAAATGCATGCTTTTCAACCGTTCGCTGCCTGCACCCGCACGCCTGACTAGTATCACCACCCTGGATGGTTCCGACCTTGAATATGTGGACATCTATAAGTACTTAGGTGTCTGGCTAGGCTGTAAACTATCCTTCCAGACTCATATCAAACATCTCCAATCGAAAATCAAATCTAGAGTCGGCTTTCTATTCCGCAACAAAACCTCCTTTACTCACGCTGCCAAACTTACCCTAGTAAAACTGACTATCCTACCGATCCTCGACTTCGGCGATGTCATCTACAAAATAGCTTCCAACACTCTACTCAGCAAACTGGATGCAGTTTATCACAGTGCCATCCGTTTTGTTACTAAAGCACCTTATACCACCCACCACTGTGACTTGTATGCTCTAGTCGGCTGGTCCTCGCTACATATTCGTCGCCAGACCCACTGGTTCCAGGTCATCTTCAAGTCCATGCTAGGTAAATCTCAGTTCACTGGTCACGATGGCAACACCCACCCGTAGCACGCGCTCCAGCAGGTGTATCTCACTGATCATCCCTAAAGCCAACACCTCATTTGGCCGCCTTTCATTCCAGTTCTCTGCTGCCTGTGACTGGAACGAATTGCAAAAATCGCTGAAGTTGGAGACTTTTATCTCCCTCACCAACTTCAAACATCTGCTATCTGAGCAGCTAACCGATTGCTTCAGCTGTACATAGTCTTATCGGTAAATAGCCCACCCAATTTTACCTAACTCATCCCCATACTGTTTTTATTTATTTACTTTTCTGCTCTTTTGCACACCAATATCTCTACCTGTACATGACCATCTGATCATTTATCACTCCAGTGTTAATCTGCAAAATTGTAATTATTTGCCTACCTCCTTATGCCTTTTGCACACAATGTATATAGACTCTTTTCTACTGTTTTATTGACTTGTTTATTGTTTACTCCATGTGTAACTCTGTGTTGTCTGTTCACACTGCTATGATTTATCTTGGCCAGGTCGCAGTTGCAAATGAGAACTTGTTCTCAACTAGCCTGCCTGGTTAAACAAAGGTGAAATAAAAAAATAAAAAAATAAAAAATGCATTTTCATAGAACGAAAAATGAGTTGAAGGGGTCCTGGAAATGTGCCACGGGGCGCCGGAACAAGGATGGGAAATCCACCATTTGTAGTTGGAAACAGAGCCGCCAGGGCTAGGCACAGGTTGTGTAATGCTAACGAGCACTTTCCTGGCCATAGATCTTAAAGAGGAAGATACTTGTCGCTTTTAACAGTCTGGGAATCAATCTGGACAGATGCAAAGAGCAGGCCCTGGAGGTTGTAAACAGCCAGTGCTAGCGTGTCATGTGTACCCCAGGGTGCAACAATGCTGCAGAGGGTGCAGAGAGTGTGTCCCAGTAATAGAGATACCTCCTAATGAGTCCAGGGCATATAAGTAGAATTATTTTTTAAATGTTTTATTTTTTTTATTAACAACCTAGCTCAGTCTTCTTGGACTGTCCCCCAACCCTGTGGTAAATAATGTCTCCTCCTTTTCTCTAACTGGCGCTGTGTAAGTGTTAAGGGTATAGGTAGAATGGAGCCTCGAGATGGAGTTATTGTTAAAGTCTCGGAAAGAAAGACAAAGACGTAGTGGCAGGCACACATGCCAACACTACACTGTTCCACTTCCTCAGAGAGGGGTCTCCATCAATTGAGCTGAGTTGCCGTAGGCTTGCCCCCCCCCCCACCCCCCCACCCCCAAAAAAACTTCTGTGCTGAGGGAGTTTTCGTAGTGAGCCAAGATAGCCTGCTCCCTTTGAAACCAAACACAACCTGGGGATGAACTGCCCTCAAGCAGCAGGAGTCAACTTTAGAAAAGGGAGAGTGTTGGGTGATGGCACCCCTGGTAGCGTAACAAGGAGATGCACTCGTGAAGTTGTTATAATGTGGTGGGTGCTTAGTCATAATAGACAGTTTAGATGCAAAATGTTGCTGGGCCTGGGAAGAACACAATGATAGATGGCAACTGACAAAACCAGCTTGTTGCCACCTCCCAGCTGTGAAGTTGGGATGGTTAGCTCCAGGAACCAACGTGATGCCATGGGGCCCGCAACTGCGGGGTACTTAAATCACAAGAAAACACATTGTAGTACGAGTAGATCACGACATCAATATTGTATATCATAACTCAGAACAGTAAGTAAAAGGAAATTAAATTCACTACACATTTAACAAACATTTCCCTTTTCAAAAACATTACAGGCTACGTAGACAGGCACCTGGATCTCCTCTTCCACGACCTTACCCTTGATCCAGCACCGTATGTGGTGGAAGCTGTGCGAGCTGTCCATGTCTGCCCAGGGTGAGAGGCCTGAGCTGGATTTTTCTCCCGCTTCAATCTTAGGGGTGACTGAAGCCTGCTTGAAGTGGGGTACATTTCCTAAAGCCTAAGTAATTCACTTTTATGTGATATGATATCACATTTAGTTACTTTTGTATAATTTTTTTCAAGCATTCAGACGGGAGATGAGTGTTAGAACTTTTATGAATCAATGGGACCTGCACACTGTAGGGTGGCCGGGTGACTATATTAGGCTTATGGTTGTAAATGTATTTATTTTTTTGTTAAATGATGTGTCGCCAATATTTGTCACCTTATTTCTCATGAGTGTTCATGTTGATCAATATTTCAGCTATGCTGGCCTATTTGTAAATCTGAACAAAATAAATACAATTCTGAAAATATGATGATGCTAATGCAGAGGCACCAATAAATTGTCCAGTACACTTGTAAGCTGTTTTCATGTACTGTACATCCCCATATGTCCAAGGTGAGTCAGGCTTGACTAATTATTGTAAAGAAGTATATCAGTGAACTGTATTCTGTAACTAGTTACAATACAATAGAAATGCAATTGTGTATTGCTGCTGTTTGTCTGATATCCAACAGTCCATAACCAGCTCTGTTGACCATGAGAACATTTTACAGAGAAAATGGGTTGAGGCATACTATTTAGGCTCGGAATGACATGTGGCCCAGAGTTTACCTTGTCATCCCCGACCTCACCTTCCCTGACACCACATTGTCAGGGGTGGCAGGTGTCCTAGTAACTTAAACTTAAAGGTTGCAGGATTGAATCCCCAAGGTAAAAATCTGTTGTTCTGCCCCTGAAAAAGGCAGTTAGCCCACTTAATTTGTTCTTAGCTGACTTATAATGGTAAAAAAAAAAATCAACAATGTGGCCCATTGTTTACCTTCTTACCTGGCAACAACCACACGGGCATTTCAAAGTGTTGTCAGTCAAGGCAAGCTCATGAATATAATATAATATATATAATATAAGCAAAGTGCCCTCACTAAAGTGCCCAAGTGTCTGAGGTTTTATACATTTTCTGGAAAATGGAGGCAGTAAATCTCTCCATCATTCCAGGGAGAGAGGTAGCGGTAGTGTTAGCAACATTACTCGTGGGGTTACTCGATGGTTGTGGGGGGGTTGCAAAACCCATATACCTCAATGTACTGCATGGGGTGGCAGGGTAGCCTAGTGGTTAGAGCGTTGGACTAGTAACCGGAAGGTTGCAAGTTCAAACCCCCGAGCTGACAAGGTACAAATCTGTTGTTCTGCCCCTGAACAGGCAGTTAACCCACTGTTCCTAGGCCGTCATAGAAAATAAGAATTTGTTCTTAACTGTTCTTAAATAAAAGTAAAATAAATTTAAAAAATTCTGGCTAAGTGAGCCCCTAGCAATAATCCTGCTGGAAAGGGTTTTTTCCAACTAGCCTTTCCTCTCCTTAAGGCAAGCTGGGACTGCTTGTTCTTAACTGTTCTTAAATAAAGGTAAAATAAATTTAAAAAATCCTGGCTAAGTGAGCCCCTAGCAATAATCCTGCTGGAAAGGGTTTTTTCCAACTAGCCTTTCCTCTCCTTAAGGCAAGCTGGGACTGCAGGAATTATTTGTTTAACTGGAGCCACACAGAATGGGATTCTTTTCCCTCCCATACAGGTCCAGACAGAATCCTGACCACCCCCCAAAGGAGGTCGGCCACTCGATGCCCATACTCCAAACGGGAGAGCAGCCTCCCTGTCCTGGGAGCGGGGCTTGAGAGTAGGGAAGAACAGGATCTTCAACCTCTATCTCGGTCTCGAAGTCGAGGAGACCTAAGAGATGAATCCTTGTCATCCCCTACCTTGCCTTTCCCTGACACCACATTGTCAGACAGTGAGGGGAAGGAGTTGGGGGTGTAGAATTGGAGGTACATTTGAGACTCCTCCTAAAACCTGCTAAAGCAGAGAGAACAGTCTATGACTTGGGTGGCTGGAGTCTTTCGGGTCTCCCTTTGACACCACCTGGTATAGAGGTCCTGGATGGCAAGGAGCTGGCCCCAGTGATGTACTGTGGCGTATGCAGTACCCTCTGTAGCGTCTTGCAGTCAGATACCAAGCAGTTGCCATACCAAGTGGTGCAGCAAGTCAAGATGCTTTCAATGGTGCAGCTGTATAACTTTTTGAGGATCTGAGGGCCCATGTCAAAACTTTTCAACCTCCTGAGCGGGAACAGGCATTGCCGTGCCCTCTTCATGACTGTGTGGATGTGTTTGGTCCATAATATATCCTTAGTGATGTGCATACCGAGGAAGTTGAAGATCTCCACCTGCTCCACTTCTTCAACATTGTCTTGCTGACGATAGAGAATAGCTTATGATGCAATTTTCCAGAGTAAGACATTGAAATTAGTATTTGAAAGAGAACTCAAGCAGTAGAAAATGTGAGGTGTCGGTATTTACTATGACCTCCTGCCCAAGTCAAGCACTGAGTCTGCCTCTGTTTTGGGTGAAATTGGAATTGAAATTGGAATTGAAACGATGACTTACTTGTATCCCAACTGCTAATATTGTAAACCTATTCACAATGAGCAACCTGTTTTGTAACATGATTTGCTATTAAACCGTGCCAGACAGAAACACATTCTGGTAATAGATAGTGAGACAGTTGTAAAAACATAATGGTGCTGAAGCACACATGTCCGACTTGCCAGTGACTTGATAAGCTGATTTAGCGAGCATGTCTGCTAGATAATGTGCCTGTTACATACTACCAGCTAGCTTCATTGACAAACACAGATGGAGCTAAGCAAGCTAGCTAGCTAGTGATTTTTGGGCCCTGATAAACAGCGTGTAGCTTGTATTTGTATTTATTAGCTTGTGCTTTATTTATGATAGTTTGACTTGGTAACGTTAATGTATAACTACCGGTTAAATAAAGAAAATATCTAAACTATCTTGAGGAAGTGGTAGTCTAGTGGCTATGTTGCTGCTACAGTGTCTCAGGAGCGAAAACAACAGTAACTGCCAAGATACGGTAACACACCCACATCGAACCACACCCTCAAGACTGAAATCTCGTTTTTCTTAATGAGCAACAGAAAAACACATGGGGAATCGATAAGTTCAGTAGCTGTTTACAAATAGAAACTGTAGAGTAGAAACTACAACAGATATCAACTCTGGACAAATATCTGTTTAGAAGTCAATATTTTCTTTTGTTTTTTTCAATCAGGGTGGATCCATTTCAACGTGAATGCTTGACCTGCTCCCTGTTCAAACCACAGTGCTCCTACTATGATGCAGTCTTCAGCCCAGGCTGTCAGTATGTCCTGCTTAACTGTAGAGGTAATAGTTCAATATAGTTAATCAGAGTCTGTTCAATCTCAACAAATTATTATAAATACTTACATGAACGAAATGTCTTGTGCTTGGCCTCCTTTCTGCAGGTCCTGGAATACCCAGAACTACCATTTACAAACTGAATAACATGCGCAGTAAGTAGAAGAACGTGAACAATTCAAACAACCTTCACCATGGCATTGGGTGTATGCTGCTTGCTTGCATAAGAAATTAAGAACTGTGAGAAGAAGGGAAAAAATGACATTTTTCAGCAAGTCGAGGTTTTTATAGTGAGTAGGAATACACCCGGTTGCCCCTTGCCCCTTGCGTCAGTGGTTGGAAAAAATGTCACACAGTGCCTTCAGAAAGTTTTCATACCCCACATACTCCACATTTTGTTATTACAGCTTGAATTCAAAACGTATTTAATATGTTTTTCTCTCTCCTATCTACGCACAATAGCCCATAATGACAAAGTAAAAACGTGTTTTTAGAGATTTTTGCTAATTTATTGAAAATAAAATACAGAAATATCTAATTAACACCCGGAGTCAATACTTTGTAGAAACATCTTTGGCGGCGATTACAGCTGTAAACTTTTCTGGGTAAGTCTCCACACCTGGATTGTGCAAAACTTGCCCAATATTCTGACAAATTGGTTGTTGATCATTGCCAGACAACCATTTTCATGTCTTGCCATAGATTTGTAAGTATATATAAGTCAAAGCTCTAACTCGGGAACATTTACTGTTTTCTTGGTAAGTACATTTAGTGTAGATTTGGCCTGGTGTTTTAGGTTTGCCAAGCTGAAAGTTCATTTATTGCCCTGTCCACATCTGCAGTCCTCATGCCTCCTTGCAGCATGCCTAAGACACATTCACGCAGATGAGCAGGGACCCTCTTTCTTTTGGTGTTTTTCAGAGGTCAGTAGAAAGGCCTCTAGTGTCCTAAGTTTTCATAACTGTGCCCTTAATTGCATACCGTCTATAAGCTGTTTGTGTCTTAACGACCGTTCCACAGGTGCATGTTCATTGATTGTATATAGTTTATTGAACACGCATGGGAAACAGTGTTTAAACCCTTTACAATGAAGATCTGTGAAGTTTTTTGAATCTTTACAAATTATCTTTGAAAGACAGGGTCCTGATAAAGGGGCATTTCTTTTTTTGCTGAGTTAATGTGTGGGGTATGACTCAGTCATTCAAATAAACACTATTATTGTCATTTATTATTGTCATTACTGATAAACACTATTATTGCACACAGAGTGAGTCCATGCAACTTATGTGACTTGTTGATCACATTTTTACTCTTGAACTTTTTTAGGCTTCTCAACTACTTCTCAGACAGAGTTCAGTGTGTCAAATCGGAAGGCCTGTTGTCCGGACCTCTGGCAGTCTCTATGGGGGTGCCACAGGATTCAATTCTCGGCCGACTCTTTTCTCTGTATACATTAATGATGTCGCTCTTGCTGCTGGTGATTCTCTGATCCACCTCTCCGCAGACGACACCATTCTGTATACTTCTGGCTCTTCTTTGGACACTGTGTTACCCAACCTCCAGACGAGCTTCAATGCCATACAACTCTCCTTCCATGGCCTCCAACTGCTCTTGTGACTAGCAAACCTGTATCCTGGAGCGTAATCATAGCCTCAAACGCATTAGCATAACGCAACTTTTCCTGTTCATGAAAATCGCAAATGAAATGAAATAAATATATTCAAACACAAGCTTAGCCTTTTGTTAACAACACTGTCATCTCAGATTTTCAAAATATGCGTTACAGCCAACGATAGACAAGCATTTGTGTAAGTTTATCATGGCATAATGCTATGCTAGGCTCTGCTGGCAGCAGGCAATATTTTCACGAAAATAAGAAAAGCAACCAAATTAAATCATTCACCTTTGAAGAACTTCAGATGCTTTCACTCAGGAGACTCCCAGTTAGATAGCAAATGTTCCTTTTTTCCAAAAATAATATTTTTGTCGGCGAAAAAGCTCCCGTTTGTTCATCATTGCTTGGCTGAGAAATCGACCGAAAAATACTTCAACTATAACGCCAAACTTTTTTCAAAATTTGCTCCATAATATCGACAGAAACACGGCAAACGTGTCCTCAAGGAGTTTTTAACATATGTATTCGATAATATATCCGTCGAGGCAATTGATTTCTCATAAGAAGCGATTGGAAAAATGGCTACCTCAGTATTTTACGATTATTTTACGATTTTCTCTGGGAGACACCATGTGACCACTCGCTATATATGGTTCCTTACAGCCATTCTCCATTTGAAATCCTCAAAAAGATGTCTCAATGCTGTAAACACCTTGGGGAATGCGTGGAAAACGTAAGCTCATTTGTAGCTCATTCACAGCCATATAAGGAGTCATTGGCATGAGGCGGTTTCAAAAAATGCGGCACTTCCTGATTGGATTTTTATCTGGGTTTCGCCTGTAACATCAGTTCTGTGGCACTCACAGACAATATCTTTGCAGTTTTGGAAACGTCAGAGTGTTTTCTTTCCAAAGCTGTCAATTATATGCATAGTCGAGCATCTTTTAGTGACAAAATATCTTGTTTAAAACGGGAACGTTTTTCATCCAAAAATTAAATACTGCCCCCAGAGTTTATGCAAGTAAAACTAAATGCATGCTATTCAACCGATCTCTGCCCGCACCTGCCCGCGTCACTACTCACTACTCTGGACAGTTCTGACTTAGAATATGTGGACAACTACAAATCCCTAGGTATCTGGTTAGAATAAGCATCTACAATCCAAAATTAAGCATCTACAATCCAAAATTAAATCTAGAATCAGCTTCCTATCTCGCATCAAAGCATCCTTCACTCATGCTGCCAAACATACCCTCGTAAAACTGATTATCCTACCGATCCTTGACTTTGGCAACGTCATTTACAAAATAGCTTCCAACACTCTACTCAGCAAATTGGATGCAGTCTATCACAGTGCCATCCATTTTGTCACCAAAGCCCCATATAATACTCCCCACTGCGACCTGTATGCTCTCATTGGCTGGCCCTCGCTTCATATTCGTTGCCAAACCCACTGGCTCCAGGTCATCTATAAGTCTTTGCTAGGTTAAGCCCTGCCTTATCTCAGCTCACTGGTCACCATTGTAGCACCCACCCGTAGCACGCGCTCCAGCAGGTATATGTCACTGGTCACCCCCAAAGCCAATTCCTCGTTCGGCCGCCTTTCCTTCCAGTTCTCTGCTGCCAATGACTGGAACGAACTGCAAAAATCACTGAAGCTGGAAACTCATATCTCCCTCACTAGCTTTAAGTACCAGCTGTCAGAGCAGCTCACAGATCACCGCACCTCATCCCCATACTGTTATTTATTTTGCACCCTTGCACACTCATCTTCTGTACATCTATCACTACAGTGTTTAATTGCTATATTGTAATTATTTTGCCACTATGGCATGTTGCCACTATGGCCTTACCTCCATTATCCTACCTCATTTGCACACACTGTATATAGACTTTTTCTATTGTATTATTGACTGTCTGTTTGTTTATTCCACGTGTAACTCTGTGTTGTTGTTTGTGTCGCACTGCATTGCTTTATCTTGGCCAGGTCACAGTTGTAAATGAGAACATGTTCTCAACTAGCCTACTTGGTTAGATAAAGGTAAAATAAATAAAAAACAAAAAACAAAGCAGTTGAATACTTATTGATTTAAGACATTTCAGCTTTTCATTTTTCATTAATTTAGGAAAAATTGGGAAAACATCATTCCACTTTGACATATTGGGATAAAGTGTGTAGGCCAGTGACAAAACATCTACTTTTAATTAATTTTAAATTCAGGCTGTAACACAACAAAATGTGGAAAAGTCAAGGGGTGTGAATACTTTCTGAAGGCGCTGTACGTGATCCACAATGCCGCACCATTCAACTGCAAATGCTCAACACTGACAATACAATACAACAGTAAATATTCACTTGGACCAATTAAAGCATGATAAATCAGTTTAAATGAACACCAGTGTATACAAGGGCCTCAAGCAGTGAAGTTTTAGGGCTGCATCCCAAATGGCTCTATGGGCCCTGGTGAAAAATAGTGCACTAAATAAGGAATAGGCTGCCATTTGGGACATACACTAGGATACTGCAGTAGATAAATGATCAACCTCTTCCTTCTCTGCAGGCATATTGCATGAGTGATGTTGATTAATTCACTCATTAAAGTTGCATCATTATATCCTCTGTGGGGCCACAACAAATGTATATCGCTGAATCAGTTTCAATTTGCAATTTGATCCTCATTAAGCTGGATGTGGAGCTTGTACAGACTTTAAATGCATCTTTAAAGCAGATGTGTGCATTGGGTGAGTGGGAGTGTTTGGAAAATGTGTATGAACATAGATAAGGTAATGTGATTAATTAAAGGATCATGTTCTATCATATGATTTGATTATGCTGCTCATTTCAGTGATATGGGTTTCAATTTCAACCATAGATGTGTTTTTAGAATATCAGAACATTATAGTACATCATATAAATGCAAATATATTAAAACATGATATGCAATTAGGAGTTTATGCAGCTATGTAAACATAATAAATACTCTCTCGTGACAATTTTAAGAGATCGTTTTTTGATGTGTCTGGTTAATCCAATTATTTGTTTATGTATTGTTCCTTCACTGTAAATAGATAATTACATGTTGGAGAAGAACACAGCACTAAGTGATGCGCTGTTATATGGGAATATACCTCCGAGAGACATCAGAACCCTACAAATCAACAACTTTGGTATGACAATCCCTTTATCATGATCATTCTATCATCTTGACCATCATCTTCATAATCAGGTTAAAGCAAAAGACTGAAACTTAAGTCGATCTCAGATCGATTTTCTGAGGCCAAGTTAACCTCCCGTTTCATGTAAGAAGGTCATGACCATCATTCTTTTAAGGAAAGAGGATCATTTTGTACATGTATTAAACTGCGAGTTTAACCAATTCATTCCCCTTGCATATGGGGTCCGTGGAGGAGTGAGAAGCTCAGTTCTGGTGACTTTTTAAGGACATTCTTCTCCAAAATGTATGAAACTAAAATGATGCTGACACCATCTAAAATATGTCCACCTCCAGAAGTTGTCCACCTCCAGTTATTTTAACATATTGGACCATGCATATATCCTGTGCATGGTATATATGATGGTTCCCCAACTGGAATTTTCATTGTTGGGCGTAAAAACACCAGGAAATCGTCTCCAAGTGATTTTAATTTAAGAAATCTGTTCCCAAGTATTCTCACAGATAATAGAGAGACACGTGGTCATATACAAATGTACGGTTTGAAATGATTATGTTTTAGTCAAACATATGTTTGGGCTTCTTGCGGTCAATTTGAATTATACAAATTATTTGTAATTACGTTCCGGCCCTCTGATCATCCGCTCAAGAAAGAAATCGTCTGAATTTAGTTGATGATCCCTGGTCTATATTATGTGCTATGAGCAACAATCATTATTACCTGTAGCCCAACTGATGCAGCATAGTGACTATACAAGTTAGATAGGCTGAAGCATGGGGTTTGTCCTCATGTATTTACCCTATCGGACACAATAAGTTGTGTCCAATGAGATTTTATTATAAATGATTATATTTTATTATAAATATGAATATATAAATTATTGTTATTAACACAAAAAAGTATTAATTTGTTTCTATTACAAAATATGTCATTGCTCCTTTCAGAGCTCTTTTGCGTAGCTGTTTCTAAACCTAGGTTTAAGACTTTGTAAGACTGAATTCGTAAAATGATGCCAGACGCACAATTGAAGTTGAGAAATAAATATGGTAGCAATGTAAAACTAGGATTCCCCCTCTTCATAACAAGTTGCTCTCGCAACTTTAACGCGCTTCGAGAGGAATATTTTTCCCACACAGAACAAACAACAACAAGCCAACTAGGTAAATAGGTATACTAACAACAACATTACATGGCAAAAATAGTAGCACTGGAAAATTCCATTCCCTACTCTGATGTCAAAACAAACCTCTCCAGAAACCATATGACGGAAATCAGTTGCAGTAACGGATAACTTTAACCCCAGTCTTTGGGCATCGTCATCATCATCCCCGTCACCACTGTCATCGTAATCAAAGTTATAGTTAGTTGTTATCATCATCATGAATCATGGAATAAAGGCACAGTTACAGGTAACATATGTTAGCTGTTGACATGTGCTACAGGTATGGCTTTTAGCTGTAGAGTGTGAGACATGGCCAGGGATAAACACAATTAATAGAACAGGTGCACAGCTGTGTGAGGTGATTGTGAATCAGCTCTGGAATGAGAAGCTTGCCAATCTACTGATCCAATTAAATGGGAAGGGTCACCATATGGTTCCTTCGCTCTGGTCCATGTGTGCAATTAGACACAATGTGCTACATTTTGTTAAGGCTTCTGAATGGAGACTGTACCTCAATTTCTAGACTTGCCTTTTGTCTCTGTTTTTCCACCCTATTTTCCTCTTCTGTCTTGATGTGTTTCTGTCTGCAATGTAATCAGTTGCTAGGTCATTTGTTGAGCTACTGTATGTGATATGTAATTTGTCAAATCATGATTTCATGCAATCATACCAGGTTAATATATAAAGATTCTCTCAAGATTCTCATTGTAGAAATAAACATGATATGTTTAGATTCTCAGCATAGTCAATGTGCACTTTTATCGCCTGCATAATATGGACCGCTGAGGTGTAAGGGAATTGTGAATTTATTTTACAGGGTTCCGTCTGGAGCTGACCTTGCCAATAGATTTTGATGAGACCACTGAGCATCCACTTCTGCTGATCCTGTACGTATCCTTCCCCTCTACCAATTCTGCATCCTTATCTTGGAGTGTACTGTATGTCATTTCCTAAACCCTTATCTTTTTCAATCCTTAGCTTCAGATTGAATATTGTATGAGAGCAATAGTGGAACCAAAGTTTCGCATCAACATTTCTCCTGAGAAGATTGAGGAATCAAGATAAAGATTATTGTCATTTCTTATATCTCTTCAGGGATTTAGAAAATAAGTGTAGTGTGCTTATCCAAATAGTGATTTCCTAAAAGCTCTTATTTCTTTATCTGATATATGGAATGAATGGTGTCTTCAAGTACTGTTGGAAATTCTGGAATCAGACATTCCGACATGGACCACTTAAAAGATGCTCCAAAGTTGGACACTTTTTTTTCTTTCAAATTTATGATGTTTCAGCACTGACCTTTCACTTTTTCAACAACAGGTTGATAAAATGAAGCCATTTACAATCTTAAAAATGTAAATAATGTAGCTAGTTTGACCATATTGTGAATGTTAGCAATCTAGCTAACTCGTTATTAGCTAGCTTAGTTAGCTAGCTGATGTGTCAGTGGTTGAAGCATTCAAAAACACTTCAACAGACTCATGTTGTGTTTACAAATAGACCAACTAGGAAATACGAGATTCCAAGGATCATTTGAACACATAGGGAAGTCACTCATTTTAAAGCTTGTTGGTAAATTCAGTTTGACCAATTTTGATGGTGTTCCACAGGGACAGTGTGCACCTGGTAGCAATGCAGTGAGTGACCAGTTTGTTCTGGACTGGTCAGCTCAGATAACGTGATTGTGGCTCGTCTGGATGGCAGGGGGAGTAGGTTCCTGGGCCAGAGGGTTCTACATGAAGTCCATCAGCGTTTGGGAACTGTGGCGGTGCAGGACCAGATCACAGCCGTAGAGTATGTACTGGAGCATGATCTGAAAGCTTTCACATGGGACTTAGTAGATACTTAGAAAGCAATTGATTTTTGGAGAGCTGTTTCAATTGCATTTCAGAAATCTTTGACTTATACCCTCATATTTTATTAGGTATTTTATTAGATAAAAACAAGGTGGCAGTTTATGGAAAGGTAAAGAAGTGTAATTTATTATATTTGAAGATATATAGTTTGCTATAACCTTTCAAATGGTGTTGTCTTTAGTATTCTTACTTACATAGATTTCTACCAATGTCCATTATGTTTTTCTGTTTTCCCCAGGCTTACGGGGACTTTCCTGAGCTCTCTTCTTCTCTCCTCTGGCTCCATGTTCAAGTGTGGGGTTGCGGTTGCTCCTGTGACAGACTGGAGACTCTACGGTAATTTACCAGACTAAGATAAATCCTTTCAGAGACCATTCATTTAATACAGATTGTCAGGTCCCGCTCAATAGGGCTGAGGAGTTATGCTGATGGCCATTTACTTAATACATCAGGGTCTGTCAAATAGGGCAGGCAGATGTGACAATCATCCATTGACTTGGAATGTCCGGCCCCATCCAATAAGGCTGATGTATGTTGTTGACTATACCATTCATGTTAATGGTTAGGCCAGCATGCACTATTACTCTATAGATATATGGCAGGCACTTTGTCCTCCATATGGGAGGAAATAGTGTTTCCTACTACTTTAGAGTTTCCTACTATCTTCATCACACAGTGGCATAAAGCTCATTTGATAGTACAGGGAATGCAGAGGTAATCATAAGGAAAAAAGATACCTGATTTCTGTCTATTCAATTACTGGAATATTTTTTCTCACTTTTCATTTCAACTGCATTTTGGATATTTCCTTGATGGTATCAATCTCATATTTCCTGCCTGTCATTTTTCAAAGAGTTAAGATGTTTTTCTAAAGGTTAGGCCTTCATTGAGCCATACTTTGGATTCCCAGTCAAGGATGAGCATAAATACCAAGTATGATTGACTTTCCATGGTCTTTATGAAGAATATTGAGAGGTGGTGAAGGTGGAAGCACTTAGAAAATTCTAAATTTAATCTTGACATAGCAACTGATCCAATAAACACCTGTTACAGTGCAATAGCCTCATATACAGTGCTTTGCGAAAGTATTCGGCCCCCTTGAACTTTGCGACCTTTTGCCACATTTCAGGCTTCAAACATATAAAATATTTTTTGTGAAGAATCAACAACAAGTGGGACACAATCATGAAGTGGAACGACATTTATTGGATATTTCAAACCTTTTTAACAAATCAAAAACTGAAAAAATGGGCGTGCAAAATTATTCAGCCCCTTTACTTTCAGTGCAGCAAACTCTCTCCAGAAGTTCAGTGAGGTTCTCTGAATGATCCAATGTTGACCTAAATGACTAATGATGATAAATACAATCCACCTGTGTGTAATCAAGTCTCCGTATAAATGCACCTGCACTGTGATAGTCTCAGAGGTCCGTTAAAAGCGCAGAGAGCATCATGAAGAACAAGGAACACACCAGGCAGGTCCGAGATACTGTTGTGAAGAAGTTTAAAGCCGGATTTGGATACAAAAAGATTTCCCAAGCTTTAAACATCCCAAGGAGCACTGTGCAAGTGATAATATTGAAATGGAAGGAGTATCAGACCACTGCAAATCTACCAAGACCTGGCCGTCCCTCTAAACTTTCAGCTCATACAAGGAGAAGACTGATCAGAGATGCAGCCAAGAGGCCCGTGATCACTCTGGATGAACTGCAGAGATCTACAGCTAAGGTGGGAGACTCTGTCCATAGGACAACAATCAGTCGTATATTGCACAAATCTGGCCTTTATGGAAGAGTGGCAAGAAGAAAGCCATTTCTTAAAGATATCCATAAAAGTGTTGTTTAAAGTTTGCCACAAGCCACCTGGGAGACACACCAAACATGTGGAAGAAGGTGCTCTGGTCAGATGAAACCAAAATTGAACTTTTTGGCAACAATGCAAAACGTTATGTTTGGTGTAAAAGCAACACAGCCCATCACCCTGAACACACCATACCCACTGTCAAACATGGTGGTGGCAGCATCATGGTTTGGGCCTGCTTTTCTTCAGCAGGGACAGGGAAGATGGTTAAAATTGATGGGAAGATGGATGGAGCCAAATACAGGACCATTCTGGAAGAAAACCTGATGGAGTCTGCAAAAGACCTGAGACTGGGACTGAGATTTGTCTTCCAACAAGACAATGATCCAAAACATAAAGCAAAATCTACAATGGAATGGTTCAAAAATAAACATATCCAGGTGTTAGAATGGCCAAGTCAAAGTCCAGACCTGAATCCAATCGAGAATCTGTGGAAAGAACTGAAAACTGCTGTTCACAAATGCTCTCCATCCAACCTCACTGAGCTCGAGCTGTTTTGCAAGGAGGAATGCGGAAAAAATGTCAGTCTCTCGATGTGCAAAACTGATAGAGACATTCCCCAAGCGACTTACAGCTGTAATCGCAGCAAAAGGTGGCGCTACAAAGTATTAACTTAAGGGGGCTGAATAATTTTGCACACCCAATTTTTCAGTTTTTGATTTGTTAAAAAAGTTTGAAATATCCAATAAATGTCGTTCCACTTCATGATTGTGTCCCACTTGTTGTTGATTCTTCACAAAAAAATACAGTTTTATATATTTATGTTTGAAGCCTGAAATGTGGCAAAAGGTCGCAAAGTTCAAGGGGGCCGAATACTTTCGCAAGGCACTGTATATAGATTTTTCTCTCATGGCAAGACCCCTGTTAAAGTAGAGCAATCTGTGCTTGAATGCATTTCTCTGTGAAATCTTTGAGAATACAGCAGTGAACAAAAATATAAACACAACATGTAAAGTGTTTGTCCCATGTTTCATGAGCTGAAGTAAAAGATCCCAGAAATGTTCCATATGCACAAAATGCATATTTCCATATGCACAAAATTCTTGTTTACATCCCTGTTAGTGAGCATTTCTCCTTTGCCAAGATAATCCGTCCACCTGACAGGTGTGACATATCAATAAACTGATTAAACAGCATGATCATTACACATGTGCACCTTGTGCTGGGGACAATAACAGGCCACTCTAAAATGTGCAGTTTTGTCACACAAGCTTTGGATAAGGAACACATTTGCATTTTATCGATGGCAATTGGAATTTACAGAGATACCATGACGAGATACTGATGCCCATTGCCGTGCAATTCATCTGCCAGCATCCTCTCATGTTTCAGCATGATAATGCACAGCCCCATGTTGCAATGATCTGTACACAATTCCTGGAAGCTATATATTTTCCAGTTCTTCCATGGCCTACATATGCAAACATTTCAACCATTGAGCACGTTTGGGATCTTCTGGATCGATGTGTACGACAGCTTGTTCCAATTCCCGCAAATATCCAGCAACTTCGCACAGCCCTTGAAGAGGAGTGGACAACATGCCACAGGCCTTAATCAACAGCCTGATCAACTCTATGTGAAGGAGATGTGTTGCATTGCATGAGGCAAATGGTGGTCACACCAGATACTGATTTTTGGTTTTATGATCCACTTTCCTACCTTTATTTTTAAGATACAGTATCTGTGACCATATCAACTGTAACTCAGTAAAATCTTTTACATTCTTGCATTAATTGCATTTATTTTTGTTCAATGTACTTGTTATTTATGCTTTCAGTTTCTCTCAGTTATATAACAATGGCATTGTGTCTCTAACAGCTCTCCAGACTGTTGACTAACATCACAGGCACAAGTCATCTGAAGTTTCTCATCATCCATGGAACAGCAAATGGTGAGTTCTAGTTCTTCTAGTAGCTATTATGGACAGTGGTTGCAAGCCATTGTTGGACTTCAATGTGGAGCTCTTTGTAAGATTAATAAAAAAGATGGGAGACAATCAGTCATCTAATGAGTGTTTAATCTGTCAGACAGTTTGTAGGACAAACAATGGGCTTACTGTAGTAGTGTGTTCAGTAGAACTGATTGTTAGGCTAAGTGGTGATTCAAAGATAGATGTTTCAGACTATTGTCTATGAAATGTGTATGGTATGAATGTCAGACACTAACAAAATCGAACTGAGCAGCACACGTTACAATTCCATTGTGCAAAATTGCCTACAATACTAATGTTGGATGAAATTGCTTGTCGTGCAAGGACACCAACAATTCACTTACTATTTCTCTTTCAGCCACTGTTCATTTTCAGCATTCTGCAGAGCTGGTGAAACTGCTGTCAATATAAATGTTAACTACACTCTGCAGGTGACCAGTTATGTTCTCCGTTCATATACCAAGTGTAATTTTGAAAGGATACCTTAGTGATACATTTATAATTCAAGCTGGCCTCCTCCCTTGGTGTTTAATCATTTATCATTTCAAGTTTGAAAATGATTACCTGCTGTGTTGTGCCAAACCTGACTTGAGGAAAATCTGTCTGATATATAAAAAAGGCCTACCTTTCAAAAGTAACTGGGAGAGGGAGAATTCAATAACACTAGGGTGTTAGGGGACAACATTAAACGTTGGTTCTGGTGTTATACTTTGTGTTCATGAGAAACTTCTCATGAACACAACACTTTATTTAATGAGGATTGGACTTACCATTGCTGAGATATCGTATTGTCGAGTTATCGGAAAAGGTCAAAAGGGTCGCTCGCGGACAGGTCAATGTTAATCCCTAGTCAATTCAACACGTTCTGTCCAATATCTCAAGTTAGGGTGGTCATATTGTTTTGACATTTTCAGGGTTGATGTAGAACACAGAGACAATTCAAATAAAAAACAAAATTGTTACATTGAAATGCTATATTATGAAAATTGGGCACTTAATATGCAAGTAATTAGGAATACATAATTACAGTAATTTATGCCCAATTATAAAAGGTCATATTATTAACAAATCTTCATGCTTTATGCAAAACTGAGAGTTTGTAACAATTTGAAACAATTTATGAAATTAGAATACACCTTTATGAAAATGTGATACCTAATACACACACTCACACACACAGCCTAACACAGACACACTTGTCAGTACCCCCACCACATCACACATAGCTAACACAGACACAGCCAGCCTAACACAGACACAGACACACACAGCCTAACAGACACCCTTCTCAGTATCCCCACCACATCAAACATAGCTAACACAGACACACACAGCCTAACACAGACACCCTTCTCAGTACCCCCACCACATCACACATAGCTAACACAGACACATCCAGCCTAACACAGACACACACAACCTGACACAGACACACCCAGCCTAACAGACACTTCTCAGTACCCCCATCACATCACACATAGGTAACACACACCCAGCCTAGCACCGACACACCCAGCCTAGCACCGACACACCCAGCCTAGCAACGACACACCAAGCCTAGCACCGACACACCCAGCCTAGCACAGACACACCCAGCCTAGCACAGACACACACAACCTAACACAGATGCACACTTCTCACTAAATCTGAACTGTAACACAGAAGGCTACCAATCTAATAACATAGCCTACTTCTAAAGTAGGTTTACACTTGAGTTGGTGTAACGGCTTTCTTCTACCACCTTCTCTGACGAAGAGGTGGAATAAGGATTGGACCAAAATGCAACGTGGTTCGTTCGATACATCTTTAATATTGACGAAACACGAACAATACAAAACAACAAACGTCAAAAACCGAAACAGCCCTGACTGGTGCAACAAACACAGAGACAGGAACAATCACCCACAAACACACAGTGAAACCCAGGCTACCTAAATATGGTTCCCAATCAGAGACAACGATAATCACCTGACTCTGATTGAGAACCGCCTCAGGCAGCCCTAGACAAATCTATACACCCCAACACAACCCCAAGACGAAACACACTACAAATAAACCCATGTCACACCCTGGACTGACTCAATAAATGAAGATAACATAATAAATATAGACCAGGGCGTGACAGAACCCCCCTAAGGTGCGGACTCCCGGACGCACATCAAAACAATAGGGAGGGTCCGGGTGGGCGCCTGTCCATGGCGGCGGCTCCAGCTCGGGACGTGAAACCCACTCTATGAATGTTTTAGTCCCCTCTCCTCGCGTCCTAGGATTGTCCACCCTCGCCGCCGACCATGGCCTAGTAGTCCTCACCCAGAACCCCACTAGACTGAGGGGCAGCTCGGGACAGAGGGGCAGCTCGGGACAGAAGGTCAGCTCGGGACAGAAGGGCAGCTCGGGACAGAGGGGCAGCTCGGGACAGAGGGGCAGCTCGGGACAGAGGGGCAGCTCGGGACAGAGGAAGCCCAGCACTGAGAGGAAGCCCAGCACTGAGAGGAAGCCGAGGCAGTTGAATCCGGCAGATCCTGGCTGGATCCTGGCTTGACTAGCAGATCTGGAAGAGTGTGGTTGACTAGCAGATCTGGAAGAGTCTGGTTGACTAGCAGATCTGGAAGCGTCTGGTTGACGAGCAGATCTGGAAGAGTCTGGATGACTGGCAGATCTGGAAGATTCTGGTTGACTAGCAGATCTGGAAGAGTCTGGCTGACTGGCAGATCTGGAAGAGTCTGGCTGACTGGCAGATCTGGAAGCGTCTGGCTGACTGGCAGATCTGGAAGCGTCTGGCTGACTGGCAGATCTGGAAGAGTCTGGCTGACTGGCAGATCTGGAAGAGTCTGGCTGACTGGCAGATCTGGAAGAGTCTTGCTGATTGGCAGATCTGGAAGAGTCTGGCTGACTGGCAGATCTGGAAGAGAATGGCTGACTGGCAGATCTGGAAGAGAATGGCTGACTGGCAGATCTGGAAGAGTCTGGTTGACTGCCAGATCTGGAAGAGTCTGGCTGACTGGCAGATCTGGAAGAGTCTGGCTGACTGGCAGATCTGGAAGAGTCTGGCTGACTGGCGGATCCTGGCAGACTGACGGCTCTGGCTGCTCCATGCAGATTAACAGCTCTGGCAGCTCCTTGCAGACTGGCAACTCCTTGCAGACTGGCAGCTCCTTGCAGACTGGCAGCTCCATGCAGACTGGCAGCTCCATGCAGACTGACAGCTCTGGCTGCTCCATGCAGACTGGCAACTCTGGCTGCTCCATGCAGACTTGCAGCTCTGGCTGCTCCATGCAGACTGGCAGCTCTGGCTGCTCCATGCAGACTGGCATCTCTGGCTGCTCCATGCAGACTGGCAGCTCTGGCTGCTCCATGCAGACTGGCAGCTCTATGCAGACTGACAGCTCTGGCTGCTCCATGCAGACTGGCAGCTCTGGCTGCTCCATGCAGACTGGCAGCTCTGGCTGCTCCATGCAGACTGGCAGCTCTGGCTGCTCCATGCAGACTGGCTGCGCTAAACGGGCAGGAGGCTCCGGCAACACTGTAGAGGCGGAAGGCTCTGGCAGCGCTAAACAGGCGGGAGACTCCGGCAGCGCAGGAGAGGAGGAAGGCTCCAACAGCGCTGAACAGGCGGGAGGCTCCGGCAGCGCAGGAGAGGCGAGGCGCACTGTAGGCCTGATGAGTGGTGCTGGCACTGATGGTACTGGGCCGAGGACACGCACAGGAATCCTGGTGCGGGGAGCTGCCACCGGAAGGCTGGTGTGTGGAGGTGGCACAGGATGGGTAGACCGTGAAGGCGTACTGGAGATCTTGAGAGCAGTGTTGGCACAGGACGTGCAAGGCTAGGGATGTGCACAATAGGCCTGGTGCGTGAGGCTGGCACCAACTTCACCAGCCGACTAACACGCACCTCAGGACGAGTATGGAGCGCTGACCCAGGTGCCATCAAATCCCTGACACGTTCCGTCGGGCGAATTCCATGCAAAAAGCACCAACACAGCAACTCCCTCATTTCTCTCTCCTCCAATTTCCCCATTAACTCCTTCACAGTCTCTGCTTCGCTCACCTCCAACACCGGTTCTGGTCTCCTCCTTGGCTCCTCACGATAAACAGGGAGAGTGAGCTCAGGTCTGACTCTGCCACACTCTCCCTGAGCCCCCCCCCCCCCCCAAGACATTTTTGGGGCTGACTCTCGGGCTTCCATCC
The DNA here is from genome assembly GCF_036934945.1 of Oncorhynchus masou masou. NCBI lineage: Eukaryota > Metazoa > Chordata > Actinopteri > Salmoniformes > Salmonidae > Oncorhynchus > Oncorhynchus masou. The sequence continues at coordinate 9,383,732 of NC_088221.1, read as the reverse complement.
ACGTCGCCACGCTGCCTCCTCATACCAGCGCCTCTCAGCTCTCGCCGCCTCCAGTTCTTCTTTGGGGCGGCGATATTCTCCTGGCTGATTCCAGGGTCCTCCGAACAATTTCTCCTCCCAATTCCAAAAGTCCTGTGATCGCTGTTGCTGCCTTTGTTGCTTCTCCTGTGGCTCCTGCCCGTTGACACGTTGCTTGGTCCGTTTGTGGTGGGTGATTCTGTAACGGCTTTCTTCTACCTCCTTCTCTGACGAAGAGGTGGAATAAGGATCGGACCAAAATGCAACGTGATTCGTTCGATACATCTTTAATATTGACGAAACACGAACAATACAAAACAACAAACGTCAAAAACCGAAACAGCCCTGACTGGTGCAACAAACACAGAGACAGGAACAATCACCCACAAACACACAGTGAAACTCAGGCTACCTAAATATGGTTCCCAATCAGAGACAACGATAATCACCTGACTCGGATTGAGAACCGCCTCAGGCAGCCATAGACGAATCTATACACCCCAACACAACCCCAAGACGAAACACACTACAAATAAACCCATGTCACACCCTGGCCTGACTCAATAAATGAAGATAACATAATAAATATAGACCAGGGCGTGACAATTGGGTTACATTGTCATGTTATTTTTGGTGTTGATGAGTTACTCTGGTGATGGGAGGATAAACTGCAGCAAATAATTTGCCTAGGCACAGTAGAGAAGGTGTGAGCCAAATGGGACACATTTTCAATTCACTGGTTTTTAGCTATGTTTTTTTGAATCAATTGTAGGGTTTTAGCCACTGAATTCTATTAGTATATACTTAAAAGAATAAAAACATCAATCACAAAATTTGCCGCTGGTGCACAATACAGCCAACCCCACGCAGGGCTGCCTCTCACCAAGCTCGTTGCCTCAGTGAACGGCATCAGGCACTCGCACACAGCTATCAAGCTAGCACTCGTCATGGAAATGGGGGTGGTGAAATGTGAATTTGGACCAATCCCTGACAACCTATACATCAAAACGTAACTACAAAGGTCTACTTTGTAACCTGTTAGGTTTTGTTTGTGTCTCTGAAAACATCCGAATGACGGAAGCGAAGGAATAACGTTTTACCTAATATTTTATTCAAGAGATGTCAGATGATCATGAAACACTCTCAGGACTTTCCCATACTTCTTGGCAATACAATCTCACATTGATCTTACTCTGGTAGGTTAAGGAATACCTATAGCCAAGAGCCAATATAAACGCACCGATTTCGCAGGTTTCACAAAAAGAGCTATCCCATAGATTTGCTTTACATTTGGGCTCATATCACATATCATAACTGCCACATGTTTTCAAAGGATTTATGTGTTTTGATGACCACATTATTGAAGTTTAATGCATTTTAAAATGTATGTTCTCGCATCGTGTCCATTCTTTATTGCATCACCTAACACCCTAGTAAAGCTGCTCTGCTATAGAATTCAATATAACCATAATGAACAATTATTTATTTATTCCCTAGATCTTCCCAGACGAAGGCCACAACATTGACTCTGTGAAGAGTCGAGAGTACATGCTGAACTCTGTCATGGCCTTCTTCAGGGAATGCTTCCTAGAGGAAATCCCTGAAGCTCCTCCTGCGTCTGAGGACGACGAGCATGACCATAACTATGTTTTTTAGCACATGTTGCTCCTGGAAACAAACCTGCTTGTCTGAGGAGCCACCAGTGAGAAGTGGTGAGATACAGTGAGATGATGGAGGAGAGAGGGGTCGGACAATGTTGCTGCGCTCTATGAAGGGTGATGAGAGACCTCGATGAGATTGAAGATGGATTTTTCATGTACAGTGATGTGTAATTTTTCGTAATGCTATGATCAAACAACAGTGTATCTAGGAACACTTAGGGTGTTATTTCTACTTTTAACTTTCTACTTTTAAACTCGGACAAAACAGAGATGCTTGTTCTAGGTCCCAAGAAACAAAGAGATCTTCTGTTGAATCTGACAATTACTCTTAATGGTTGTACAGTCGTCTCAAATTAAACTGTGAAGGACCTCGGCGTTACTCTGGACCCTGATCTCTCTTTTGACAAACAAGTGTTTCAAGGACAGCTTTTTTCCATCTACGTAACATTGCAAAAATCAAAAACTTTCTGTCCAAAACTGATGCAGAAAAATTAATCCATGCTTTTGTTTCTTCTAGGTTAGACTACTGCAATGCTCTACTTTCCGGCTACCTGGATAAAGCACAAAATACACTTCAGTTAGTGCTAAATACGGCTGCTAGAATCCTGACTAGAACCAAACATTTGATCATATTACTCCAGTACTAGCCTCCGTACACTGGCTTCCTGTCAAGGCAAGGGCTGATTTCAAGGTTTTACTGCTAACCTACAAAGCATTACATGGACTTGCTCCTACCGATCTCTCTGAATTGGTCCTGCCGTACATACCTACACGTACGCTACGGTCACAAGATGCAGGCCTCCTAATTGTCCTTAGAATTTCTAAGCAAACAGCTGGAAGCAGGGCTTTCTCGTACAGAGCTCAATTTTTATGGAATGGTCTGCTTACCCATGTGAGAGACGCAAACTCGGTCTCAACCTTTAAGTCTTTACTGAAGACTCATCTCTTCAGTGGGTCATATGATTGAGTGTCGTCTGGCCCAGGAATGTGAAGGTGAACGGAAAGGCTCTGGAGCAAAGAACAGCCCTTGCTGTGCTTTGGCAAAGTGGGTGGGGTTATATCCTTCCTGTTTGGCCCTGTCTGGGGGTATCATCGGATGGGGCCACAGTGTCTCCTGACCCCTCCTGTCTCAGCCTCCAGTATTTATGCTGTAGTAGTTTATGTGTTGGGGGGCTAGTGTCAGTTTGTTATATCTGGAGTACTTCTCCTGTCTTATCCGGTGTCCTGTGTGAACTTAAGTATGCTCTCTCTCTAATTATCTCTTTCTCTCTTTCTTTCTCTCTCTCGGAGGACCTGAGCCGTAGGACCATGCCTCCAGGACTACCTGGCATGATGACTCCTTGCTGTCCCCAGTCCACCTGGCCGTGCTGCTGCTCCAGGTTCAACTGTTCTGCCTGTGGCTATGGAATCCTGACCTGTTCACCGGATGTGCTACCTGTCCCAAACCTATTATTTGACCATGCTGGTAATTTATGAACATTTGAACATCTTGGCCATGTTCTGTTCTAATCTCCACCCGGCACGGCCAGAAGAGGACTGCCCACCCCTCATAGCCTGGTTCCTATAAAGGTTTCTTCCTAGGTTTTGGCCTTTCTAGAGAGTTTTTCCGAACCAATGTGCTTCAACACCTGCATTGCTTGCTCTTTGGGGTTTTAGGCTGGGTTTCTGTACAGCACTTCGAGATATCAGCTGATGTACGAAGGGCTATATAAATACATTTGATTTGATTTGTTATTAAGGTCTACCAGTGTGCTCCCAATATCAAAAGCATACTGTAGCATGCTAGCGTTTCAGTACCATGGTGAAATGAGAATAAATACAATTGTATTGGTCGCGTACATATATTTTGCTGATGTTAGCACAGGTACAGCGAAATGCTTATGCTTCTTGCTCCAACAGTGTAGTAATCTGAACAATATACACAAATCCCCAAAATAAACATTTTGAAATTATAAGGGATTAGATTAAATTTGTTTGGATTAGTTCTTTGTATGGGAGGTACAGTGGGGCAAAAAAGTATTTAGTCAGCCACCAATTGTGCAAGTTCTCCCACTTAAAAAGATGAGAGGCCTGAAATTTTAATCATAGGTACACTTCAACTATGACAGACAAAATTAGAAAAAAAATCCAGAAAATTACATTTTTGGATTTATTAATGAATTTATTTGCAAATTATGGTGGAAAATAAGTATTTGGTCACCTACAAACAAGCAAGATTTCTGGCTCTCACAGACCTGTAACTTCTTCTTTGAGAGGCTCCTCTCTCCTCCACTCATTACCTGTATTAATGGCACCTGTTTTTTAAATTTATTTTACTAGGCAAGTCAGTGAAGAACAAATTCTTATTTTCATTGACAGCCTAGGAACAGTGGGTTAACTGCCTGTTCAGGGGCAGAACAAAAGATTTGTACCTTGTCAGCTCGGGGATTTGAACTTGCAACCTTTCAATTACTAGTCCAACGCTCTAACCACTAGGCTACCCTGCCGTTTGAAATTGATATCAGTATAAAAGACACCTATCCACAACCTCAAACAGTCACACTCCAAACTCCACTATGGCTAAGACCAAAGAGCTGTCAAAGGACACCAGAAACAAAATTGTAGACCTGCACCAGGCTGGGAAGACTGAATCTGCAATAGGTAAGCAGCTTGGTTTCAAGAAATCATCTGTGGGAGCAATTATTAGGAAATGGAAGACATACAAGACATACAAGACCACTGATAATCTCCCTCGATCTGGGGCTCCACGCAAGATCTCACCCCGTGGGGTCAAAATGATCACAAGAACGGTGAGCAACAATCCCAGAACACACCTAGTGAATGACCTGCAGAGAGCTGGGACCAAAGTAACAAAGCCTTTCATCAGTAACACCGCCAGGGACCCAAATTCTGCAGTGCCTGACATGTCCCCCTGCTTTTTTATTTATTTTACCTTTATTTTACTAGGCAAGTCAGTTAAGAACAAATTCTTATTTTCAATGACAGCCTAGGAACAGTGGGTTAACTGCCTGTTCAGGAACGACAGACTTGTACCTTGTCAGCTCAAGGATTCGAACTTGCAACCTTTCAGTTACTAGTCCAATGCTCTAACCACTAGGCTACCCTGCCGCGCCAGTACATGTCCAGGCCCGTCTGAAGTTTGCTAGAAAGGATGATCCAGAAGAAGATTGGGAGAATGTCATATGGTCAGATGAATCCAAAATATAACTTTTTATTAAAAACTGAACTCGTCGTGTTTGGAGGACAAAGAATGCTGAGTTGCAGGCCAAAGAACACCATACCTACTGTGAAGCATGGGGGTGGAAATATCATGCTTTGGGGCTGTTTTTATGCAAATGGTCCAGGATGACTGATCCGTGTAAAGGAAAGAATGAATGGGGCCATGTATCGTGAGATTTTGAGTGAAAACCTCATTCCATCAGCAAGGGCAGTGAAGATGAAACATGGCTGGGTCTTTCAGCATGACAATGATCCCAAACACATCGCCCGGGCAACGAAGGAGTGGCTTCGTAAGAAGCATTTCAAGGTCCTGGAGTGGCTTAGCCAGTCTCCCCCTCAACCCATAGAAAATCTTTGGAGGGAGTTGAAAGTCCATGTTGCCCAGCAACAGCCCCAAAACATCACTGCTCTAGATGAGATCTGCATGGAGGAATGGGCCAAAATACCAGCAACAGTGTGTGAAAATCTTGTGAAGACTTACAGAAAACATTTGACCTCTGTCATTGCCAACAAAGGGTATTGAGATAAACTTTTCTTATTGACCAAATACTTATTTTCCACCATAATTTGCAAATAAATTCATTAAAAATCCTACAATGTGATTTTCTAGATTTTTTTTCCTCATTTTGTCTGTCATAGTTGAAGTGTACCTATGATGAAAATGACAGGCCTCTCATCTTTTTAAGTGCGAGAACTTGCACAACTGTTCGCTGACTAAATACTTTTTTGCCCCACTGTATGTTGTCTAATAATACTGTTTAAGAGTGTGAAATAAAGATATGTATTTATTTTCTCTTTTGAAGAATATAGTTATTTTCAGACCTCTGTGATCTACTGGCATTTGATACCTAGATACCTATTCAACTTTCATAATACAGTGCATTGCGAAAGTATTCGGCCCCCTTGAACTTTGCGACCTTTTGCCACATTTCAGGCTTCAAACATAAAGATATAAAACTGTATTTTTTGGTGAAGAATCAACAACAAGTGGGACACAATCATGAAGTGGAACGACATTTATTGGATATTTCAAACTTTTTTAACAAATCAAAAACTGAAAAATTGGGCGTGCAAAATTATTCAGCCCCCTTAAGTTAATACTTTATGTTTGAAGCCTGAAATGTGGCAAAAGGTTGCAAAGTTCAAGGGGGCCGAATACTTTCGCAAGGCACTGTATATGCCATTTAGCAGGCGCTTTATCCAAAGCAATTTACAGTAGATCATGCATATATTTTGGTATGGGTGGCCCTAGTAGGAATCGAAACTACAAACCAATGTTCAAAGTGCCATGCTTTACCTAGCAACATGCATGCCCCTCCAACCTGAGGATCTGTCTTTTTCAGTCATTAATTTCCTGTTTTTGAGTGGTGAAAAAAATCCACTTTTCACTTCTCCCTGGATTTATTGCTTTAGCCTGCAACACTCTCTTTCACTCTCTTTCTTGTGCCTGACGTTTTTTCCCGTTAACGTTACGACCATGGAAAGTTCTGTCAAACACACCCCGGTTATGCCTGAAATGGGCTCAAATGGATACATTGTCTTTATGTTTTTTTGTGTAATTTAAAAAAGTTATAACTTGCAACAGTTGAAATGTTATCATACACTACATGACCAAAAGTAAGTGGACACCTGTCGTCAAACATCTCATTCTAAAATCATGAGCATTAATGTGCAGTTGGTACCCCCCCTTTGCTGCTATAACATCCTCCAATATTCTGGGAAGACTTGCTTCCATTCAGCCACAAGAGCATTAGTGAGGTTGGGCACTGATGTTGGGCAATTAGGCCTAACATGTAGTCGGTAATCCAATTCATCCCAAAGGTGTTCGATGGAGTTGAGGTCAGGGCTTTGTTCAGGCCAGTCAAGTTCTTCCACAACAATCTCAGCAAACCATTTCTGTATGGACAGAAACAGGAAAGGGCCTCCCCACAAACTGTTGCCGCAAAGTTGGAAGGACAGAATTGTCTAAAATGTCATTGAATGCTGTAACGTTAAAGTTCCAGTGAAGGAAAATTAAGAGGCCTAGCCCGAACCATGAAAAACAGCCCCGGAACATTATTCCTCATCCACCAAACTTTACAGTTGGCACTATGCATTGGGACAGGAAGCGTTGTCCTGGCATTTGCCAAACCCAGATTCGTCCGTCAGACTATCAGATGGTGAAGCGTGATTCATCACTCCAGAGAACGTGTTTCCATTGCTCAGAGTGCAATGGCGGCAAACTTTACACCACTCCTGCCAACGCTTGGCATTGCGCATGATGATCTTAAGTTTGTCTGGGGTTGCACGGCCATCGAATCCCATTTCATGAAGCTCCAGACAAACAGTTTTGTGCTGGTGTTACTTCCAGAGGCAGTTTCGAACTTGGTAGTGAGCGTTGCAACCGCCGACAGACAATTTTTACGCGCTTCAGCACTCGGCGGTCCCATTCTGTGAGCTTGTGTGGCCTACCACTTCGAGGCTGAGCCGTTGTTGCTCCTAGTAGTTTCCACTTCACAATAACATCACTTACCATTGCCCGGGGCAATTTGACGAACTGACTATGAACCTATGATGGTGCCACTTTGAAAGTCACTGAGCTCTTCAGCTCTTCAGGAAGACCATTCTACTGCCAACGCTTGTGTCATGACATTGGTTGGGGGGTAGGTTTATGACAGTCATAAATACCTCTCCCCCCCTTTTTCCTCTCTCTACCCTACTGAGGTTACATTTGCACAACCCTTGGTTAACATAGAGATTTTGGGAACAACAGTAGGTGGGGGAAAATTAACTATATTCTGGTAATCAGAACAATTGAACATATGCGGTGGTACTTCATGAATATGATGTCAGTTCGGTTGTCATCTGAGACATTCTCATCAATGATAAGGTGACAAAATCTACAGTGGAAAGTCTACACATCAGAGTTATCAGATTCACATGGAATTGTTGTTCAATTTAAATGTTTGAATTTTAAATTATTTGTGATGGGATGAAATATGATTTTAGCTTCTAAAATGAGAGATTTGGATTTTCATAAGATAGGGCTGCTCAATCAGTGGCCCGCCCTGTGAAGGGACATGGGCTATAAAACTTTTCAAACACGCCCCCCTCTCCCTTCCTATATAAGCCCTTGACGACAACATAACTTCCTGTTCCGATGATGTGAGGATGACGGTCCTATGTCAGAATGGTTCAGATAATAACTACAGAACAAAGCCAACATCAGCGTGAGCTTTGGTTGCGAATGGTATGAACTTTGAACTCTTACTACAGAAGTGATACCTCCTAGCCGTTGAGTTAGCAACCGCAGCTGCAAACGCAGGTTAGGAAGGAACAGACAGAGTATTCCGTCTATCACACAACAATGTTACTACAACTTATCCAATTGACCACCAGAGACATTCTTCAAAGGACAGAGGACTCGGTTTGGCAACACCAACCTACTGAAGCGCAGCTCAGAGTAAATATTTATTGCATTTTCCTTTTCCAAATGGGCGGTAATTTAGAATGCATAAGATACTGTATTTACGATAGCACAGCATCTCCTTTGTTCCTCAGTCTCCCGCTCTTTCACTCAACCCAGCCCCTTTTCCTTTGTGTAACAAGCTGTCATATCTGTTCCACCCGCTGTTACGGTTTTCTTTGTGCGAAGGAGAGTCGGACCAAAATGCGGCGTGTAGATTGCGATCCATGTTTAATAAACAAAAGTAAACACAAATAAAAATACAAAAAACAACAAACGTAACAAGAAAACTGAAAACAGCCTATACTGGTGTAAACTAACACCGGAAAAGGACATACGGACCATCACCCACGAAACACTCATCGAATATGGCTGCCGAAATATGGTTCCCAATCAGAGACAATGATCAACATCTGCCTCTGATTGAGAACCACTTCAGACAGCCATAGATTCACCTAGAACAACCCACTAAGCTACCATCCCAATACATGTGAAAAAAACCAAGACAAAACGCACCACATACAAAAACCCATGTCACACCCTGGCCTCACTAAATAGATAAAGAAAACACAAAATACTAAGACCAGGGCATGACACCCACTATGGACGTTTTCCTTTATGACGTAATTTGTAATCAAGTTATGATTTAATTATGTGTATGTGTAATTCTGTGTGATTAGTTAGGTATTTAGTAAATAAATAATGAAATCCAATTTTGTATTGCTGATTCAACTTGTTAGCCAGGGTTCGTGCAGATAAAGGAATTTACAACTTTCAGATGAGACTGAATTGAGGTGACGATTGATATTGACTGCTATGGATGTAAAATATTACTAGGTCTTTAAGAGTTTATTCAGAAGAAAACAGCTCTATAAATATTCTTTCGTGATGCCCGACTCTCTAGTTAATTACATTTACATGATTAGCTCAATCAGGTGATATCAATTACGGAGAAATTATTTTACAGAATAGCATGCCATATCACTTAATCCGGCATAGCCAAAGACACGACACTTGTCTATGGAGATTACATGGCTGTGCTCGATTTTGTACACCTGTCAGCAACGGCTGTGGCTGAAATCCACTCATTTGAAGCAGTTTCTACATACTTTTGCATATATAGTGTATTAGATGTGCTGAAATGAAAGCAACTTCCAAAAATGAACTTGCATTATAGTGGTATTGTCTGATCTCGCAAGCAATGTGATGTATGTATAGATAAGTATGTGTAATCTAAAGCCAAGCTTGTTGATTTTTAATTAGAGGGTTTTCCTGCTATTGACACACAACAACAGTAAGTAATGAGGCAGTCTAGATAGTTGAGGTGAGTGCAGTTAGGCATAGACAGAAGACGTTTTTGCCCACCCCTTTATGTTAATGTCTTCATATATGCAAATACACCCAGTGTATTTATATAAATGAGCCATATACAATTTTCTTCATTTGAAAACAAAATATAAAATACCTGAAAGTATACCAAACACCTTCTCTTTCCATAACAGACAGACCAGGTGAATCCAGGTGAAAGATATGATCCTTTATTGATGTCACCTATTAAATCAACTTAAATCAGTGTAGATGGAGAGGAGACAAATTAAAGAAGGGTTTTAAAACCTTGAGACATGGATTGCGTATGTGTACCATTCAGAGGGTGGATGGGCAAGACAAAGCATGTAAATGCCTTTTGAACGGAGTATGGTAGTAGGTGCCAGGCGCACCGGTTTGAGTGTGTCAAGAATTGCAACGCTGCTGGGTTTTTCATGCTCATCAGTGTCCCGTGTGTATTAAGAATGGTCCACCACCAAAGAACATCCAGCCAACTTGACACAACTTTGGGAAGCTTTGGAGTTGTCATGGGCAAGCATCCATGTGGAGCGCTTTTGACACTTTGTCGTCCTTTCCCCGACGAATTGAGGCTGTTCTGAGGGCAAAAGAGTGTGCAACTCAATATTAGGAAGTTTTGCTTAATGTTTTGTACAGTCAGTGTATATATAAGTGCGTTCTAAGAAAAAACGAACTCCATTCATTATTTATCCGTGCCAGTAAACAATTGTATGAGCTATAATTCAGTCAATAACTGAAAAACATCATCTATTGTCCAACTGTTGCATTTATTAGATTTGTTTTTTAAACCTTTTCACAATTTTGATGACCGTTGCTACTTTACCAACTGAGCCTCTATTGTATATACCTCCTTTCATTTCCTAGTACAGGGGCCTTTACCTAATTCCAGTCATCACAACGAAACAAAAAAATTGAAATTGCACAAGCAAACTCAATCATATTTCCACAATAGAAAAGAATTACAGATCATTAATAATGATGGCATTGTAGGGTGGAATCATAACTTGATATCCATGCATGTAATTTCCATTTTAATTAAGTGTTATGAAAACAGAATAATGTTTAGAATGGTTAATTGGTTAATGGCATGATTGAACTCATTGTAACATAAATTAATTGATGAATATGATTTATATACAGTATGACAAAGATTCATTCTGATCACTCTTCACCAGTTAATAACCTATAGGATGCACAAAGTCTGGGATAGGCCTACAACTAGATGAGCATGACCTGTATGACAGCACAATGGTAGAACAGGTGTCACGACCTGGTCTTAGTATTTTGTGTTTTCTTTCTTTATTTGGTCAGGCCAGGGTGTGACATGGGTTTTGATATGTGGTGTGTTTTGTCTTGGGCTTTTTCGTAGGTATTGGGATTGTGGCTTAGTGGGGTTTTCTAGCAAAGTCTATGGCTGTCTGAAGTGTTTCTCAATCAGAGGCAGGTGTTTATCGTTGTCTCTGATTGGGAACCATATTTAGGCAGCCAAATTCTTAGTGTGTTTCGTGGGTGATTGTCCTTGTTCCTGTGTTAGTTTACACCAGTTTAGGCTGTTTCGGTTTTCACGTTACGTTTTTGTATTGATTCGTGTTTGTTTTGTTTCATTAAAACATGAATCTAAATAGCCACGCTGCATTTTGGTCTGACTCTCTTTCACCTAAAGAAAGCCATTACAACAGGTACATCCAGGAAGCAATTAAATGATGAAGCAATAAGATAATTCTTTAGATTCCTGTCTGTGACTTTTGCCTCTGGATATTTATTTGTCTGTGATCACAGACAGGTTTGCAAAAATTCCTGTTACTATCCCAAAATACCCAGGTTTTCGAGAACCTGGTTGGAAGGTTCCTAGAATCAGGAGGGAATAAGCAGAGAATCCAAAATGGAAATCCTGAGAATTTGGGGAAAGTTACACATTTTGCAATCCTAATCTAGCTTTTGTGTTGTCATCTGGCAACCATTTCATTAGTCATCAGACACTCAAGTCAGATACTGACACCACTCCACCTGACCTCAGTCATTCAGTCCACAAAGGTCCATGTTATACTGAAGTACACATAAAAGATCCTATCAAATGTCAATTTCTTTAGTTACTTAGCAGTACCACTTGCTTGACAGCCATGTCTCTTATATAGTAGAAGTTATGATTATATTTTGTTTGAAGAGTATGGGAAGAATTGAAAAGATATATGGCTTTCAAATAATATAAATAAAGGGTCAGGGTGGACAGTAGGGCCAGGATTTATAGGGCAGTACACAACAGAGCCAAAAATGTGCCTGTTAAAGGCTATTTCCCCGTCGCTTGCAGAAATAACATTCATTGTAAACCTTAGGGCTGGATTCAATCTGTAACGTGAAGAGCCGCAGTAAAATGTTAAGGTAACTTCCGATTTAGCCGACACGTAGCGTTTACCTTAAATGCAGTCTCGGCGAATGCGGGCACATTGCCTTTAATTTTCAATCGAACTATAACGTGACTCCTCCGTCGTTACTTCAGTGATACCGATTGAATCCAGCCCTAAATCCCGGCCTAAATTTATGAATCCTATACAAAACACACAACTTTTGATCAACATGTATATCCCTGAATGAATTGTGTACAATTCTAATCTTATTATGGTGCAGCTTTACTAATTGTTGGTCATGTATATCAGTGGTTCCCAAACTTTTTATAGTCCTGTACCCCTTCAAACGTTCAACCTGCGTACCCCCTCTAGCACTAGGGTCAGCGCACTCTCAAATGTTTTTTTTTTCTCTATCATTGTAAGTCTGCAACACACACTATACAATAACAGCACGATTTTCAAGTCAGGATACTCTGAGCGTATTCTAATCCAGAAATCGGGCAGTGGCTTCTGATTAAATTACATGTTCACATTTCGATGAGGATCTCTTGTTCAGATATTGGTAAGTGGACTGGAGGCAGGGCATGAAAGGGATAATGAATCCAGTTGTTTGTGTTTGGGGCAGCAGGGTAGCCTAGTGGTTAAAGCGTTGGACTAGTAACCGGAAGGTTGTATGTTCAAACTCCTGAGCTGACAAGATACAAATCTGTCGTTCCGCCCCTGAACAGGCAGTTAACCCACTGTTCCTAGGCTGTCATTGAAAATAAGAGTCTGTTCTTAACTGACTTGCCTGGTTAAATAAAGGTACAATAAAAAAAAGTGTCATCCGTTTTGGGAAAGTAATTGCGCACCGAAATCACTCAGGTGCTTCGCTATATCGCATTTGACATTGCCCGTAAGCTTGAGTTCATTTGCACACAAAAAAAATCATACAATGATGAAAGACCTATGTGTTGTACTTGTTAATGTAGACAGAGAATAACTCCAACTTCTTAATCATAGCCTCAATTTTGTCCCGTACATTGAATATTGCTGCAGAGAGTCCCTGTAAACCTAGATTCAGATCATTCAGGCGAGAAAAAACATCATCCAGACAGGCCAGAAACTCGTCATCATGCAAGCTGTCAGATGAGTGAAAATGATGGTCAGTAAAGAAATCTTTAAGCTCATCTCTCATAAAAAAAATGTGCCAATACTTTGCACCTTGATAACCAGTGCAATTCTGTATGTTGTAAAATTGTAAAGTGGTCGCTGCTCCATATCATTGCATAGTGCAGAACATACACGAGAGTTCAGGGGTCTTGCTTGAAACTCTGGGGGCGCTATTTCATTTTTGGATGAAAAACGTTCCTGTTTTAAACAAGATATTTTGTCACGAAAAGATGCTCGACTATGCATATAATTGATAGCTTTGGAAAGAAAACACTCTGAAGTTTCCAGAACTGCAAAGATATTGTCTGTGAGTGCCCCAGAACAGGAGCTACAGGCAAAACCAAGATGACCAGGAAATGAGCAGGATTTTTGAGGCTCTGTTTTCCATTGTCTCCTTATATGGCTGTGAATGCAACAGGAATGAGCCTGCCCTATCTATCGTTTCCCCAAGGTGTCTGCAGCATTGTGACGTATTTGTAGGCATATCATTGGAAGATTGACCATAAGAGACTACATTTGCCAGGTGTCCGCCCGGTGTCCTCCGTCGAAATTGGTGCGTCATTTTCAGCTGCTGGTATTTTTCCATGGGATTCTGAGACGAAAGCAAGCTTCCACGAACGGCATATCAATGAAGAGATATGTGAAAAAACACCTTGAGGATTGATTCTAAACAACGTTTGCCATGTTTCGGTCGATATTATGGAGTTAATTTGGAAAAAGTTTGACGTTTTGGTGACTGAATTTTCGGTTCGTTTCGGTAGCCAAATGTGATGTACAAAACGGAGCGATTTGTCCTACACAAAGATTCTTTCAGGAAAAACTGAACATTTGCTATGTAACTGAGAGTCTCCTCATTGAAAACATCCGAAGTTCTTCAAAGGTAAATAATTTTATTTATTTGGTTATCTGGTTTTTGTGAAAATGTTGCGTGCTAAATGCTACGCAAAATGCTAAGCTAGCTTGCAATACTCTTACACAAATGCTTGATTTGCTGTGGTTCAAAAGCATATTTTGAAAATCTGAGATGACAGTGTTGTTAAGAAAAGGCTAAGCTTGAGAGCAGGCATATTATTTTCATTTCATTTTGCGATTTTCAGAAATCGTTAACGTTGCGTTATGCTAATGAGCCTGAGGCTGTATTCACGATCCCGGATACGGGAAGGGTAGTATCAAGAAGTTAACAAAGTTAACCATTTTCACTGTAGTGTCCAAAATGTGTCTTTCAAGCTGTCAGGCATTCCTTTGGCAGCAAGATTCTCTCGGTGGATGCTACGTACTCAAGTGGCATTGGGAGCAACTGCTTGCATGCGCATTGCCACTCCACTATGTCTCCCTGTCATGGCTTTTGCACCATCAGTATAGATACCAACATGAGCAGCAGCTACGTTTGGCTACATACGGACCGTTATTGGAATTCCCATAAGAGGGTAATGGTTAATGTGAGTGGATGTTAATTATTTGACTGTGCTACTTGTATTTGACATTGTGTTGTTTCACTGAACACTAGATGGTTTAATTTTATTTTTGGAAGTGAAACGAGGCTACTCAGGCAAGAAAAAAAACTCACCCAAACGTATAGCCCCGTTGGAAAATATAAATGGACTGTTTGAAAATGTTTGGGAATATCTGATGTATATTAATACCTGCATCAAATGAATTACACACAAACGGTCCCATACACCAGGTCCAAATGTACAATAAAATGAGTCTATTACATCTGGAATCTGGCTACCTTGCACCCCAATGTGTTTGTTTCTAAGAAACTATTGTCACGCTGGTATAGGGGATCGGGAGAAAGGCGCAGGATTGCGTAATAGTTTTTTTAATTTATACCCAATTTACAGCTCCCCATGGAAAGGCACGAGAATGAAGACCAAACAAAGACGTATACAAAACACAGGGTTGAAACCCAAACAAAAGAGCGAGGAGTATCTTGAAATAATACACGGGTGCACAATGATACCACACGGGACGAAACCCGTAATCATCTGCACAATACAAGTGTCAGGAAAGCCAGAACATCACAGCACAGGTACTCACACGACCAACTGACATTGTAACAATAATTGACAGGACAGTGGTGAACAAAGGGCACACTTATACAATTACTAATCAATGGGAATGGGGACCAGGTGTGTGTAATGACAGTTCCGGAGGGGTCCGTGACAACTATACAGTAGAGAAACACCATTCTTGGGAAAAACATCAACTGATCAACTGAAAAATACTTCAAACTACTATGAGGTGCCACAACATTCCACAAAATACGTCAATCAGACACCACAAAGCACTGAATATCACTGCATGTGCTGCTAAATGTAATTCACTCCTGTTGGATGGTGTTTTTCAATGAGATATCAAGATCTTTTTATGCCAGAGGTGGCCTCACAGGTCCCATTGTGGTGTGAGAAAAAAAATATCTAGGATCCTTAGTTATTCCTGATCTGGTAACCTAACCAGGTAATACTCCGGACCTTATACGGTATGACGGGATTAGTCTGTTGTATGGGTTATTTACATTTACATTTAAGTCATTTAGCAGACGCTCTTATCCAGAGCGACTTACAAATTGGTGAATTCACCTTCTGACATCCAGTGGAACAGCCACTTTACAATAGTGCATCTAAATCATTAAGGGGGGGTGAGAAGGATTACTTATCCTATCCTAGGTATTCCTTGAAGAGGTGGGGTTTCAGGTGTCTCCGGAAGGTGGTGATTGACTCCGCTGTCCTGGCGTCGTGAGGGAGTTTGTTCCACCATTGGGGGGCCAGAGCAGCGAACAGGTTATGATGGGAGCAGAGTTTTTCTAATCAGGTCATATGGTCATAAGTCCTGGAAAAAGTCCTGGAGGATGAAAACCCTGTCAAACTACAGAAACCTGCAGTACATATATATATATTTAAGAAGGACTATGGGGGTTTCCTATACACAGACACAGAGAAAGCAACATGATTGGACCATAAAACTCACAGGGCTGAGCTTTCTTTACGCAGGTTTCCAATGTGTAGTCCTGCCCTATGCAACTGTAGTCCTAATTAAAAATGTATTCACAGTCTATGTCAGCGATTGTGTTTATTGAGTAATTCCAGTTAATAATTTTGGGATTGAAAAAGTATACATACTCTAGTCAGCCCAAGTCTGAATATAAACCAAATTTGATCCCATTCACATTCTCACAAACAAAATGGGCTATGAATACACACACAACATTACCGCTTTGTTTACCCTGGCCAGAGGGACAGGGTGCAATAGTAGGATAGACTAAGCAGCTGTTGTTGTTAGTAGCCTACAGTTGATCAGACTGAACATCTTTCTTGTTTCCATGCAATACAGCAGTGGTTCACAAACTTTTTTATAGTCCCGTACTCCTTTAAACATTCAACCTCCAGCTGCGTACCCCTCTAGCACCAGGGTCAGCGCACTCTCAAATGTTTTTTTTGCCATCATTGTCAGCCTGCCACACACACACTATACAATACATTTATTAAATATAAGAATGAGTGTGAGTTTTTGTCACAACCCGGCTCATGGGAAGTGACAAAGAGCTCTTATAGGACCAGGGCACAAATCATAATAATCAATAATTATGCTCTTTATTTAGCCATCTTACATATAAAACTTTATTTGTTAATTGAAAATTGTGAATAACTCAGGTTAATGAGAAGGGTGTGCTTGAAAGGATGCACATAACTCTGAAATGTTGTGTTATATTGGAGAGAGTCTCAGTCAAATCATTTTCCACACACAGTCTGTGCCTGTATTTAGTTTTCATGCTTGTGAGGTCTGAGAATCCACTCTCATATAGGTACGTGGTTGCATAGGGCATCAGTGTCTTAACAGCGCGATTTGCCAGGGCAGGATAATCTGAGCTCATTCCAATCCAGAAATCTGGCAGTGGCTTCTGATTAAATTAAATTTTCAAAGAACAGCTTGTTGCAATTTCAATGTGGCTCTCTTGTTCAGATATCGGCAAGTGGGCTGGAGGTAGGGCATGGAAGGGATAACGAATCCAGTTGTTTGTGTCATCCGCTTTTTGGGAAAGTACCTGCATAATTGCACACCCAACCCACTCAGGTGCTTCGCTGTATCACATTTGACGTTGTCCGTAAGCTTGAGTTCATTTGCACACAACAAATCATACAATGATGGAAAGACCTGTGTGTTGTCCTTAATGCACAGAGAAGAGCTCCACCTTCTTTATCATTGCCTCAATTTTGTCCCCCGCATTCAATAGAGTTGCGGAGAGTCCCTGTAATCATAGATTCAGATCATTCAGGTGAGAAAAAACATCACCCAGATATGCCAGGCGTGTGAGAAAGCCGTCGTCATGCAAGCGGTCAGACAAGTGAAAATGATGGTCAGTATAAAGAAAGCTTTAAGCTCGTCTCTCAATTCAAAAAACGTGTTAATACTTTGCCCCTTGATAACCAGTGCACTTCTGTATGTTGTAAAAACGTTACATGGTCACTGCCCATATCATTGCATAGCGCAGAACGAGAGTTCAGTGGCTTTGCTTAAACAAAGTTAACAATTTTCACTGTAGTGTCCAAAACGTCTTTCAAGCTGTCAGGATCTTTGGCAGCAAGATTATTAGTGGAGTCGGGAGCAACTGCTTACATGCGCTTTACCGCCTCAGTCTCCCTGTCATGGTTTTGCGCCATCAGTACAGATACCAACATATCTTGACCACCAAAGTCCATTTGATGTCACAAAGCTATCCGAGACTTTAAAAATATTCTCTCCTGTTGTCCTGGTTTCGAGTGGATTGAGGAAGAGGATGTCTTCCTTACTTGACCCCCCATAAACGTAACGGACATATACCAGGAGCTGTGCTAGGCCCGCCATGTCTGTTGACTCATCCAGCTGTAACGCATAGAATTCCCTGGCTTGTGTGCGAAGAAGTAATTGTTTCAAAACATCTCCTGCCATGTCACTAATGCGTTGTGAAGCAGTGTTGTTTGATGAAGGAATTGTCTGTACAGTTTTTTGGGCCTTTTCCCCCAGAATCTTCCCAGCCATATCTGTGGCAGCAGGAAAAATTAAGTCCTCCACAATAGTATGGGGCTTGCCTGTCCTAGCTCGGTAACTCACCATATAAAACACTCTTATTAATGGTATCTATTACTTTTATATGTCTTACTACTCGAAAGTCGTCTTAATTGCCGCTCAAAAAACTCTTGTGGCTTCATTTTAAAATTGGCATACTTTGTTTCTAAATGTCTGCGCAAGAGTGAAGGTTTCATTGAGTTGTGAGATAGTACTTTTGCACATATAACACACTGTGGCTGAGGAAAGCTACTACTCCCAATATAAGTGAAGCCCAAATCAATGCCGTTCTCGTCATATTTGATGGCTTCTTCGATGGTCCAATGTGCCTGTCTGTTGTTTGGTGCTTTCCCGGGTAAGGGGGCAGTAGCTCTTCGGCTGCATCAGATTCACAACTGTCAGTGTCCATGATAGCTGGCCTAAGAACAAATTTAGAATTACTGATGCATTGGATGTGCTCGTGGAAGGAAGCAGAACAACTTGTGTTGTCGACAGGTGCAGATGTAGTACTGCTGTCAGGTAGCTACTGTAAAGTTGAGGTGTATAGGCTTCTACATTTACAGTATGTAAGAGTTTTTGCTTGTGTCTATCGAGAAAGTTGTGTTGTGTGTTACTAAACAAATACCGGAGGAAAGTGGAGAGTGTGCCTTGAGCTTTTTGCGCTGTGCCCGGCCCACGCGACATGCGATTTCTGTTAATCATCAGATTATCATAGTCAAGACATGCAAACTGCCTGCAGCAGCACCCCGACGTGAAGGACACAGAAATTGTGTGCGAGATTGCAAATCATGAGGCAAATCGGTCTAAAGAACAGCACTTTGACCATCTTTTTAACACTTTGTGTCCATATATGTTATTCAATTAAATCAAAAGTGGTTGAAAAGTGATTGAAAAGTGCTGTGCCTTGTCACACGTTTTCTACTAGCCCTGGTTTATGCAATATATCTCTCCATATTTCTCTCTCTTCTCTCACACACACACACACACACACACACACACACACACACACACACACACACACACACACACACACACACACACACACACACACACACACACACACACACTCTGTAGCCCTCTAGGACCAGAGATGCTCACTCCTGGCGTAGATCCAACTGAAGGCGCCCGCATACTAGGTTCGGTTTGCTCCTAGCAGAACTCGTCTAGGCAAAATGAACATCTGTGCCTAGCATACTCCCTTAAAAAACCCTCGCTTGAAAAACAAGAAAAAACCTTCAATATTGCCGGGTAACGCCTTATATTATGTGGCCCTTATTACTATGTAACTAACATAGTAATAGCTTAACATAGTAGTTACATAGGTTTTACTTAACATTACATGTTAATAGGGTTGTTTGTGGAATCAGTTATTACACAATTGGAACAAGGAATGTGTTATTACATATTCACTTGCTGAAGGTTATTCCGCATGTGCAACTACTGATGTTACTGTACATTCTCTTGGTCCACTATGTAACTAATGTTTTGTAATTATACTTTTGAAAGTCAAACCAAAATGTGCCACTCCCATTGAAACCACATGTAATACCAGGATCGATATATAGGCTAGGACCTGGTAACAACAATTGTAACAAAGGCACACCCTGCTATTAACTCCAGGTCACTTTCAATGTGTTTATTTCTATGTTATGACCTGTCTCAAAGGCTATACTGAATCAAGTGTAATGTAAGAACAATGCAGTTACATAGGATATACTTGTAATTATCATGTATCTACCCAGGAGAAAGCCACTTAATGTAAAGTATTTCTATGTTATGACCTGGCTCAAAGGCTATACTGAATCAAGTGTAATGTAAGGACAATGCAGTTACATAGGATATACTTGTAATTATCATGTATCTACCCAGGAGAAAGCCACTTAATGTAAAGTATTTCTATGTTATGACCTGGCTCAAAGGCTATACTGAATCAAGTGTAATGTAAGGACAATGCAGTTACATAGGATATACTTGTAATTATCATGTATCTACCCAGGAGAAAGCAACGTAATGTAGATGCTGAAGTGCAACATCGGCAGATGAGGTGGATTGAGACGCATCCAATGTCAGATATCTGTAGGCCAACTGCCTCAAGGCCCTTATTGAATTTGTCTTCAGACCATGACCAACTCAAACAGTCTAGGCACAAAGGTGAGTCCAAGGTCAACAAACCGATTGTATGTAATTGACTGGATCATTCGTTAGTTTGTCAATCAATACAGAAAACATTGTGGTTGGATGTAATTTGTGCAAAATACCTAATGGTAATATATTTGTTTTTCTGTGCTTTTTTATTCATAATCATCACTAGAGGACAATCACAATGACCCGAAACACCCACATCCCCCCTCCCTTTAGAAACAGCAAAATTAACAAGCATTACAAAATCTACCCTTGGAAGAAAAATAAACCGAAACCAAAATCAACTGGAAAATGTACAAGACATACAGGTCAAATCATTCCATTCCCATAGACTAACCTATCCACGAGATCTGACATATCTAAAAAATATATGTATGTACACACTGCTGTAGACATGCAAACCCCTTACTTAGGCCTACACAATGTCATTTTATGGCCTTTGTGACCACTCTCTACTCACTGGAGTTATAACTGGTTTATGACCTGACCTTATAACTGATATTAACTGTCTATGAGACTGCACTATGTCATATTGCGTCTCAAAGGACTGAGCTGACACAGGTTGGTAAATTAAGCTGCTAATAATGAATGGCTATGAATGCCAGTACATGGTTTTATGGTCTTATGTAGCACTTCATAAGGCATTGGACATGTCTACATAAGACCATTGTTTAAGTGTGCCCAAAGGACTGTTCTTTTCAGTGGGGGTTGACAATGAGAGAGCATTCAGCAGGAATTACACTTATTCGAGGACAACGTCACAGTGATGGTGAACTTGCATTGCCTACAGTATGTCTCTGAAGAGCAGTGGAGCATTTCCTTGTGCAACAAGAACAAATAATATTGAGGGTGAGGAATTGAAAAGGGTACTTCATCTGTGTTTGTCTCTTCCCAATGACTACTACAAGACTAACAAAACTAGTGAAGCTGCAAGGGGAAAAGAACCATGCACTTGCAAGTGTGGATGTTGCAACACTAATGGCCGCCATCGATGATGTAGGCAGTTTGCTATGTGCTTTGCCGAAAGTGATCGAAGTGGCATTTTGGATTAGTGAGAGTTCCAGCTTGTTGTCCCGACAATGCCCGTCTCCATTGTCTTTGACAGGTGTCCTTGGAAGTTCTCTGAATGAAAACACATGCACACACAAACGTACACACGCAGACACACGCACAAGCACTATCAAACTCTCTTTCTCAAACTAACACAAACGATCTAATGTACACACACGCACACACACACACACACACACACACACACACACACACACACACACACACACACACACACACACACACACACACACTAGAAGCATCAGCAACTCTCACTGTCCATCTCTGTCTTAACACTTGGTCCAAAAGCCACCAGCCTTTAGTGCAGGCTTCAGCAAATGTTTACAGAGAGGAAGTCCTGCCAAAGTCCTGCCGAAGGTTCCCAACACATCATAACTCCTACTCTTCTTCCTCCTCCTCATCATCATCGGGCAGTGGTAGGATCTCTTCCCTGAGACACTCCCTGTAGAAGTTGGTGAGCGACGCGAAGAGGTGCTGCCGACTCCGCTGGGACAGGAAATGACCCTCATCTGGATAGAGCTAGAACACCACGACATAAACACAACATTTGTTATTCATTTTTTTATTTCACCTTTATTTAACCAGGTTGGCCAGTTGAAAACAAGTTCTCATTTACAACTGCGACCTGGCCAAGATAAAGAAAAGCAGTGCGACAAAAACAACAACACAGAGTTACACATATGGGATAAACAAACACAGTCAATAACACAATAGAAAAAACAGTATACAGTGTTTGCAAATGAAGTAAGGAGGTAAGGCAATATGAGTACAACATGAACACAACATGTGCAAAGCAGCATTGGTGAAAAGCTTTTACTTCTATTTCTTTATACCACCACTGTATGACTGTGTGTAATTACTTTCTTTTCATCACAGTAGCTGGTGGTACTGTATGGTTATGGTACTACATACAGTAACATACTGTACATAATGTAGGGTACTGCATAGTTTTGTTTTTGCTAGTGTACATTCAAAGCAACCATAGCTTGAGTAGGCTTATGGCTTCATGTATCTAGTGTACCTGCACACTACACAGTACCTGTTTACTACAGTAAAGTGTGCAATACTTTCTCCATACCTGCATTGAGTAGTTTGCTCCAACTTTCACAAGGTTCCTGATGAGCTCAGCAGTATGCTGAAAGTGAACATTGGCTGAAAGGCAGATGAAAATATGTCAGCAGAATTCTGCTTGAATCATCACAGGGAAGAGAGGCAAGATCACATTTGAACATAAAACATGACAGGGTGGAGAAGAAATTACCTTATATAAATTGGTCTAACTTGAAACATTTGAGATTTCTTGTGGGTAATCCATTCTCTGTACCATGAAATGGCCCAATTCTTGACTCTGTTTCATGTATTCTATGTCCAATATATTATTTAAATAACTCATATTTCATAAATCAGTCATTCTTCAGTTGTGGCAGTTTTTGTCAGGTTATTGCTGTTTCATGTGCCGTCTGGCAAGAAGCACACTGCAGATTGGTCATACAAAGTCAGGAATAACACAACAGCTACAAAACTGACTCCAGATCAATGCGGAGGTCTTTTTTCGTGGTTTCTCTTAGTTAGTCACTCACCATCTGCTGTGCCGTGGACAAGCATCAGAGTCTGTTCCCTCAGTGACTGGACGTTCTGCAACACACTGGAGAACTGCAATAGAGCCATCCATAGAAGTGTTAAAGAATCATAAAAACAGTTTGCTGGCATATTGTTAGAAGGGAAGGTCAAGAGGAATTCCTAGTGAGAGGAGTGTATGGAGTGGAATGGGGCAGACGGTACTTTATTCCTGCTGTATAGATACTGTCATTGGCAGTAAGTAAGTTTCTAGTTTGGGGAAGCTAATTGTCACCATAACAATGCAACTTTATAATAAAGCATTCCATGCATCATGGCATTTGCAGACTTATGTAAGATAGCCTACTATTCCTAATGTGGCAGATTGGATAGTCATAATTTAGGCTAATAATATAACTCAATAACTGGTCGCAAAAGAGACTGTTCAATGTATGGCTGAGCTCGTGGTGGCATAGAATAGGCCTAGGCTATAGGCTATATGAGATATGCTTCTTCTTTTTTTGCACAGGAATGAATTCTGCTATATGACTGGAGATATAAACAGAATCTTTTTTAATACAATAAAAATGACAGGGTAGCCTACTCTGCTGACACTGACAAACAGATCAATAAAAACAACATTGTCTGATCCATATAATAGGCCTACGAAAAGGGGAGACACAAATATAATATGATGTCCATCTAAACAGGAGGAGGAAATAATTGTCCAAAAACAAACTTTCAAGTGGAACTGACCCAACAATGATAAAGAGTGAATATGCGCACTCACTGCGGATATGGCCAATGCTCTCCTCTGCATGGTGCCAATAAGATTACAAAGGCTATAATGTTCACTCAATTAAGTTGAATATTTTGATCATGAAAAGACAGATTACAGTTTTTCCATTGTCTTCTCTTTGCAGCAAAGGCCATTTGCTTTCCAAACTATGTTTTTCTGCGATTGTATTTGGAAATATTGCAATACGCCTGGCTGGGCCTCTACTTTTCACGGACAGTCGCAACTCAACAATCATCTATATAGTAGGCTATTTGCCTCACACGCTGCCCGGGCCCTTCAGACTTAAAATAGGCAATGCGGTTTTAAACAATCCACAGCTTTTTTTTTCAATCCACAGCCTGTGTGGCCAAATCATGCTTTCTGTGGTAGTAGCCTATTTTAAATGATTTTATATATTTCTGTATAGACAGGAGTAGGCTAATTAGGCTATTTTATTTTGGCAATTTTACTTTAGGGGAAGCTGAGCTTCCTATGTATAATGTTATAACAAAAATGCCTAATGGTTGTGACTGCTATATAAGTTAGATTGAGAGTGCACAATCTGCATTTAAGTTAGCTTAGTGTGCAAATGCAGTCAATCATAAATAAACAGCTTGATTTATCTGACAGGCACTGTAATTGAATTAATTGATATCAGGCATAAAATAATCAACGATCAATCCATTGTACATTACAATAACACATGTATACAAAGTTAAATTCTAAGCCATGACAGTAGGAAGATGGAACATCTTTTAACCTTCATAAGCATTGCCTTTTTGTCTGTATACCAAGTTTATTTATTTGGTCTAGACGTCATGTCAGTGGAACAGCAGTTCTCAGGATTTTACCTGCTGCAGTTCCGTCTCTCTCATCAGTGTAACTGAACCAGCTGTTTGACATAGCGGCAGATCCACACCACGGGGGTGTCTGGGAAAGCCAGACGTCCCCTTTCAGCAGCTCGTCAAAACATGAACGCAGTGCGATCTAACAAGTTAATGCGCCACAGTTACCGTGGAGATGAGTGACAAAGTCTCTGCGCTCTGGAAGCATCAAAAAAAGAAAAGGGAAAAAATTCTGATGGTAGCGACACTCAGTAACTGCAGGAGCTTAACCGCAAGCATGTCAGCAACGATATGGCGAGACGGCTTTCAAAGAGCTAAACAAGATTGACGGCATACAAGTGCAGGGAGGCGGTAAGCAAACGCACCTGATATCTGCTGTCGTCCCGTAATGGCATGCCAAGGTACCTCTCGGAAAACGCTGATGCTGTTTAATAGAAAGTGATACATTCCAAACAGGGTGGCAGGTACAGACAGAGCTTCAGTGTTTCAGGTGCATCTAAGTGGTACTTTTGCTAATGCTATACAAAATGTGATCTCTGTCATTCTGCATCCAAACTACATTGAACAAAACTATAAACCAACATGTAAAGTGTTGGTCCCATGAAAATATCCCATACATTTTCCATACGCAGAAAAAGCTTATTTCTCTCAATTTTGTGCACACAGATGTTTACATTCCTGTTAGTGAGCATTTCTCCATTGCCAAGATAATC
The DNA here is from genome assembly GCF_036934945.1 of Oncorhynchus masou masou. Taxonomy (NCBI): domain Eukaryota; kingdom Metazoa; phylum Chordata; class Actinopteri; order Salmoniformes; family Salmonidae; genus Oncorhynchus; species Oncorhynchus masou. The sequence continues at coordinate 9,358,396 of NC_088221.1, read as the reverse complement.
CATCCACCTGAGAGGTGTGACACATCAAGACGCTACTTAAACAACATGATAATTACACCTTGTGCTGGGGACAATGTGCAGTTTTGTCACACAACCCCACAGTTGTCTCATGTTTTGAGAGAGTGGGCACCAGAGCTGTTGACAGAGAACGGAATGTTCATTTCTTTACCATAAGCCACCTCCAATGTCGTTTTAGAGAATTTGGCAGTACATCTGACCGGCCTCACAACCACAGACCACATGTAACCATGCCAGCCCAGGACCTTCACATCCGGCTTCTTCACCTGCGGGATCGTCTGAGACCAGCCACCCAGACAGCTGATGGAACTGTGGGTATGCTAAAACAAAGAATTTCTGCACAAACTGTCAGGAAACTTCTGAGGATGAGGAAGCTCATCTGCGTGCTTGTCGTACTCACCAGGGTCTTGACCTGACTGCAGTACGGCATCGTAACTGATTTCAGTGGGCAAATGCTCAACTTCGATGGCCACTGGCATACTGGAGATGTGTGCTCTTCATGGATGAATCCCAGTTTCAACTGTACCGGGCAGATGGCAGGCAAGCGTGTATGGTGTTGTGTGGGCAAGCGGTTTGCTGATGTCCACATTGGAGGTGGGACTATGGTATGGGTAGGCATAAGCAACGGACAATGAACACAATTGCATTTTATCGATGGCAATTTGAATGCACAGAAATATCATGTCGAGATGCTGAGGCCCATTGTCGTGCCATTCATCCGCCGCCAATACCTCATGTTTCAGCATGATAATGCAAAGCCTCATGTCGCAAGGATCTGTACCCAATTCCTGGAAGCAAAACATTTTCCAGTTCTTCCATGGCCTGCATACTCACCAGACATGTCACCCATTAAGCATGTTTGGGATGCTCTGCATCAACGTGTACGACAGCGTGTTCCAGTTCCCGCCAATATCCAGCAACTTCACACAGCCATTGAAGATACTGGGATCTCTATGTTTCAATCTTCAGTCATTTGGTCTCTCTGTGTGGCTCATGTGTTGCAATGTATCATATTAATGTACAATTTGAACAGTATCCAATTCCTTATTGAGGAATGTTTTACAAAATAGGACAATCTCCTACATAAATGGTGCCCTGTGTGAGGCGAATCACATACTCTATATAAACGGTGCCCCAAGTGAAGAGGATACCCGACTTAGGTGTCAACACTTCAGTCACCTCTCCTTTCCTTTCCTACCCCTCTATCCATCCTTGCGAAGTGTAATATCTGGAATCCGTCAATGGAACGGACATTGGAATTTCCAAGCTTCTACTCACCATATAGTTTCCAGTCCGTGACGGGGGACATTGCTACTGAACATTTGAACAGGCTGTCGGTTGATTTGAGCATCATTAATGTAATATAGGCACCATAACCCTGGAAAACAATCAAAACAACAAGATACAAACAAGTAAACACAAAATGCAGTTTCCGTACAATACACAGAATCGGGACCGCTTTATCATTTTGAAATCAATCAAAAAACTATATTTTTTTTAAACAAAATTTTAAAAAACGTGTCAAGTTTTAAATCCTGGGAAACTGCGAACAAATAATGTGAAATTTGGTCCTGACAAGTTGAGTACGTTTCTCCTAAAGTCATTAACCCTATGAGACCGATGGTTGCAAAAATGTAACTCTGTCTACAGGTCATAAACAATGACCTACAGGTCATAAAATGTACAGGTCATCAACAAAAAAATTATGTTAACACTACATAGTGCATCTCCTTAGACCTAAATGTATCTTAGTAGCATTTGTTTTGTGTCAGTATTATTATTGTGGCATCAGTAGCCCCTGAAACATTAGAAGCATGTCCACTTATTTAAGACCACACTGGTCCACTACACAATGCATATGTTGGTAGCCACCCATGCAAGTACATGACTTGAAAAATTGCTTACTGTCTTCTCTAAGATGTGGTGATTATGTATATAAACATTTTTTTTAATCAAACATTCTGAGCCAGAGCATGAGGTAATTTTGTAACTGTTGCAAAAACACATCATTGGGCTTAAAATGTTGCAACACAGAGATATAGGGCCACTTTCATATGTTGACAGACAAGTAAGAGAGATTATTTCCCTTTCAAATACATCAGGAGATTATTTCCCTGGACAAACAAATACATCAGGAGTAACTTTGATGTTCCCTCTACACATCAAAGAACAAGAATGTATATTTTTTTTAAAGTGGTCCGAATACTTTACTCGGTCAGAATACTGCCATTGACGACCATTCATATAATGGTAAAGAATTAAGATAGGTTATTTCTCTCCAAGTGAACCCAGAAAGGAGAACCAAAAATTAGATGTTCTCCACACATAGAAACCCCACCAAATAGTTTATCCTTTGAAAAAAAAGATGTTTTTTGTCAGGATTTGGCCAGGGTTGTTCCGGGTTTTTTCAGTAGATGCCCCCATTGTGCTTTTTGACCTTATGTTTTTTCCCTTGATCCCCATTATTATTTGCACCTGTGCCTCGTTTCCCCTGATTATATTTAAACCCTTTGTTTCCCTCAGTTCTGTGCTCTGTGTTTGTATGTTAGCACCCAGCCCTTGTGTTCTGTGTGCTCTTGTCGATTCCGGGTCTGATTATATTTAAACCCTTTGTTTCCCTCAGTTCTGTGCTCTGTGTTTGTATGTTAGCACCCAGCCCTAGTGTTCTGTGTGCTCTTGTCGATTCCGGGTGACGCTCTTGTGGAATTCTGTTTTTTTTGTTTTTGTTCATTTTTTGTGCTTTACCTTCCACCTTTTGGATTTGCCATTTTTGTATTAGAAGGACTTTTTACTTTATTAAATACACCGTCTTAAGTACTGCTGTGTCTGCCTCATCTTCTGGGTTCAGCTGACTATTCGTGGCTCAGTTGGTTAAGTGACTGTTTCTCACTCCGGAGACCCAGGTTCGTAACCGGGTCCTGACAGTTTTTGATAGCAAAATACATACATTTTAATATGCATGAGTTTGACGCTATTTTCTACTTCACGGTAGGGCTGTTTGAAAATGTCATATGCCTTAATTAAAAATGTGTATGGTATCTGTAAATATGAATTAAATAAAGAAATGATGAGTCTCGTTTAGTCAAGGAGAAGCACTGAGCAATGTAGGGAGAAAGGCAGGATACATGATTGGCTGAGACAACGGAGGGAGATAATAGAGAGACTACTTTCTGGAGGACAATGCCATGCTCACTCATACCTTTACATGTGAATTCTTAAAGAGATGGGGTGGGGCTAAGTTTCAAGAGGGTGTGAATGATGCTGAATGGTTATAAACAAAGAATAGCTCTCTAGAAAGTGTGAAAATCATTCAAGGTCATTTTTCTCCTACTTCTCATCAAAGTGGGATAACAAGTTTATCAAATTTAAAAGAAGCATACCTTTCCCATGTTTACCCCAACTAGAGTGTTAGATATACAATTTAAACTCTGAGTCTGTACTTTTATAAAATGAAAAATGTCAGTCATATTGTGCTATTCCAGACAACATTTGACTTAATTTCAGATGTACTCCATATACCATAAAACAATATATTCCATCATGTTGTAATTTTTATAGAATTTCAGTTTTCTTAGCACACAATTTTCCTACCATTGAAGCCCAATGGAGCATTTCTGCAACGTTTCCATAAAATTGGTCTACAGATTTTCAAAATCAGATGCCTATTAGAAGTATGATAGATTCTGTCAATAGATTCTTACCCTCCCAAATACTCCTATCCGTGTCCGATCAATGTACGGGAATGTCAACATGTATCTGAAATAAGTTACAAAGCATGATTGTCACTCATAGACAACAGCAATATGAATTCACTTCCCCAAAATGTTTTAAGATTGTTTGACAGCTAAATGGAAAACGTGAGCAGATTGTTGAATTAGCATGTATTCTAAGGCTAATTACTTATTGATATAGCTAGAGTTAAAACCAAATTACATTTAATGGGATAAAACTAATACATACTCCACAGCTGTGATTTGATCCTGCACCTCTACGGTTCCCAAACGCCGGTGGACTTCATGTAGAACCCTCTGGCCCAGGAAGCCACTCCCTCTGCCATCCAGACGAGCCACTATGACGTTATCCGAGCTGACCAGAACTGAGTCCCAGTCCAGGACGAAACGGTCGCTCACCGCCTGGCCACCGGGGGAGCCATCGCTGAAAGAATAAATATAATTGTTAGAATGAAATAGTGTTGACACTATGAGCACTGTAACGACAGTCTGACTCTCACGCGATGGGGTTCATATCAATCATAATAGATGGGAATACATAGATAAAAACACTTCAAACAGATTAATTCAACAACAGTAAGCACAGATACTGATGGCGATACGTACACTATCAATAGCAAGCCATAGTGACGCGATTCAGAAAAGTCCGGTGGGTAAGAGATCTTCAAAGGCAGATCTGAGCAGAGAAAGTAGCCATTAGCAACAACCTTAGAATAATAGATTAGAGAAACTGACAGAAAAAAAATGTGTCATTAGCCAAAATGATCGGTCATACCAAAATGTTCCATCTGGATTATTCTGAAATCCGTCATCTGAATCCTCTTGACCTTTAAAGCGGCCTTTAGTAGAGAGTTGTTCTCAAGGATGTAGTAATCTAATAGGGGGAAAAGGTTGCATTAGTTTTAGATATGTTCACAATGTGGGCCACTTATTCTAGCGAGATGCAAGTGGAATTATATTAGACTTATATAACGCATAAAGACTTCTCATTCAAGCCTGAAATGAAATAAAAATAAACTTTACAGCTTTCAAGGATTTCCCGCACACTTTTTAATGATAATTCTAGTGGGGAGTTGAACAGTGTCCTTGATAACCAACCAGGTGCCAATTGTTTAGCCCTTACAACAAGCCTTTGAATGGTGCATACAACCAGATGCATTGTATTTTCTAACTCAGAATAAGATGAGGAAATAAGGAACTAATGTAGCCTGATCGGTGCTGCCTGTATCTGAGTTTGACCACTGTAACTTAATCAGTGTCTGCTGTATACGATTGAGTAGGTGTGCTATTGATCTTGCCACAGCTGGCAGAGCAAATAGCAGACTCACTGGCATGCAGAAAGTTTTCCTTTCGCCAAAGATATCTCATATTTACCAACTGCTTGTCAATGGTTGTTTTTAAAAGAAGCCCCCCTGCCATTTTCTCCACATTGAACTACACAATGAATGCCTATTTTATCCTTCATTTCAGCCATCTGAGAGGAAACTGGAAAAAAATAATTCATCCAGTATTTTCAATAGAAACCCCAAATCAATAGACGTCTCATTATGAAACTGCCAAGGCCCTGAAGTTCTCAGCTGTGGATTGGAAGGTTTGTCCAAATAACCCTGGGCAAATTGATTGCATTTTTTCCACTGCAGCTGTTAACGTTCAAGACAAAACAATGACAGATATCCAGACATGGATGGTGTAAATGAAAATAAGGAAATTAAGACAGCAAGGGGTCGATTCGCATTGCTAGTTCAGAGTCAACAAGGGTACCAGTGAGAGGGGGGCTGGTATTTTTCAACAGCAATTCTTCAATATTTGAACAAAGTGAGCAATAGCTTTTTTTTTGTTATTATTTTTTTTTTTACACTTGTTGGTTCTGGCAAAATGCCAACGTTCTAAGTTGTCTCGCTAACTCCTTTGAGCAGTTTATGACATACCTATCAGTTAAGAGAGATGGGCTGCTCATTGGTGATGTTCACCATAAAATAAGCTTGTATGCTGATGATGTCCTGATATTCATCTCTAGTCCCGAGACTTCAATTACATCTCTTATTAATATTATTGAATTATTCAGCGAATTCTCAGGCTATAAGATTAACCTTACTAAGTCAGAGGCTATGCCACTTGGTAGCCTACACTCGGTACCTAATACTTCTCCCCCCTTCCCTTTTAAATGGTCTCCCTCAGGTTTCATGTATCTGGGGATATTTGTAACTCCAAAATTCCAGCTAATGTACAAAGCCAATTTTTTGTTCCCTTGTTTGATACAATAAGACAGGATCTGGAGCGCTGGAACTCTCTCCCGGTTTCTTGGTTGGGTAGAATATCCCTTTTGAAAATGAACATCTTACCTAGGCTACTTTACCCAATCCAAATGATCCCAGTATTACTCTCCAATACAGTAATAAAGGATGTAAATGGATGGCTAAGTTCCTTTATATGGAGTAAACGCAAGCCAAGACTTAAGATGGCAATATTGCAGCTGCCAAGTTCTATGGGCGGCTTGGACCTGCTCAATATCAGGTTCTATCAATGGTGTGCCCACCTTTGTTATATTTCTGACTGGATCACAAATGATGACTCCTCTATTTGGTTAGACATTGAGACTTCTCTTTCAAAATACCCCTTACAGGATCTTTTATTCTTCAGAAGTTTTAAGTCTATAAAAGATCACTGCAATAATCCCGTTACACTTAACACACTCAAAGTATGGAGGTCAGTTCAACGCTTCCTGGGAAGGTCCAAACTAACCTCTGCTCTTACCCCAATTCTTAATAACCCAGATTTCAGTCCAGGATTGCTGGATGCTGGTTTTAACTTATGGCTTAATAAGGGCATACGCAGGCTAAATGACTTATTTGCTGATAAGATTTTGTTGTCATTTGAGCAGATGGTCGAGAAATATTGACTCCCAAAGCAGGACTTTTTCCGCTTCCTACAAGTAAGACATTATATTCTGAAGAGCACCACCTTAATTGGTAACCCTGATATGTCTGTCATTGAAAAAATGCTTTTTCTCCCACAAAGGAAAATGTCTGTAAGTCTGTTTTATGATACTTTAAGGTCCTTTTCTGCTGTCAACACACAGAGGGTGAAACAAGTGTGGGAGAAAGAATTGTCTGTTACTATTGACGAAGAGACGTGGGAGGACATTTGGAGATATGCAAAAACAATATCTATATGTAACCGTACTAGAGCAATCCAATTAAGAATAATACACAGATTGCATATATCCCCATATCGCAGATATGCTTTTAGCCCCACTTCCTCTTCCCCTCAGTGTTTTAAATGCAAAACTGATACAGGCACCCTAACACATTGTTTATGGTCATGTACCAAAATACAAAGATACTGGTCTGGTGTTCTGCAAGAAATTGAAAAGATCCTAGGGGTTGATCTAGAGCTGGACCCAGTTTCTTTATTGTTAGGTCTCCCTAGTAGGCATGTTACTTCTGTGGGTAAAAGGAGGCTTTACAACATCCTTACCTTCGCAGCGAGGAAAAACATAATTTTACAGTGGATTAGTAATAAGGTCCCTTCTATTAAAGATTGGCATAAGATACTATTTGAATGGGTGCCTCTGGAATATCTGACATGTACATTGCATTCTAAAACAGACCAGTTCTACAAAGTATGGAAACCTTATCTAAATTACCTAGAACCTGATGTATCAGCTATTATGCTGCAAGGATTCACTTAGAATGGCGGGGATCTATGTATTTTAGAACTACACTGTACGTTCCAAGTGTGCAACCTAACCTCTTGGTTTAAACTGAGCTTTTTTGTTTCATTTCTGTTTGTAAGTTGGTTTAAAATGTATGTATTGAGAGAGGCAATGATGGTGATTTGTTTTTGTTCTGTGTGCCTCGTCTCTGTTGTTGTATCTCTTAATTTGGGTGAAAACTGTGAAATTCCAATAAAAATACTATTACAAAAAAAAAGAGAGATTAAGTTGACTTCTTACTGGCATTATTGAGGCTGTGTAAGATCACAGTAGGTGCTCCGGGACCTGCGGGGGAAAAAAAGGATTAAAAGATTTGAAATCAGTATCCTCAAATCCTTTGAATGGCTGAAGATTTACAATTTGGTGTGACTTGAGTCGACAACTTAAGCTTGAGTCACAAAATACCAGTTTCCCCAAGCAATACACGTTAGAGGAGTAAGACATACAAATGCATCCTATTTGTACATAAAGAGATAAAAAAAAATAGCATGTCTCAAGCAGGGTAGCATAGTCACAAATACAATGGCAGCAGCCTTTCCAATCCCCTAGCTGCTGTCACAACCAATGTAACCAAATTTACCTCCACTTCTTTACCTATTACACTCAGTAGTTAAAGGTAATTCAAACTGCCTCTAATAAACCAGGCCTTTCAGATTAAGTCAATTATATTCAGCGCCCATTGGAAGACACCCAATCTGAGGTTAATAAGATCAAGCGGATACCTCAGGGGATACCCCAACCCTCCACAAATCACTGTTCACTCAGGCTAGCCCTTCCGTTTGAATAATAGTAACCGGGGTAATGGTGATTTTACAACCACACACTATTACCAGGAATGGTAAACATATGAGGCTTTTAAAGCCCAACACAGATCAATGAAGAGGAAGCATAGTTTCATTTTCACCCCTAAAGCGAGTTTTATCATGTCTTACATGGTTGTTGTTTTTGTTAGAAAAGATAATAAGATAATTCACAACAATGCAGCATTAAATCATTCGAGGAGCAATGGCTCTCAAGGATATTGCAAACTCAGCAAAGGAAAAGGGCTGCTGTTATAGCATTTCTACCTGCTCGACAATGGTAATGATATCCGTTGCGTTTAATGGAGGGAATTAACTAGCTTTAATACGCTTGTTGAGGAGAGTGGTCATGACAAGCTGCCTGGTTTTTACTGAATTTAGCCTTATCCTCAGATGACATGCTAACTGCATTGTGTTTATTGCTCAAAAACAGGATGGTACATTTTGCCCATTAACTCATGGTGCACAAGACAAACGCACCCAAGCATACATTACGAATACATGTGGTTAAAACAAACCTAAACAATAAACAACCACAGTGGCAATAAACTCTCTTTAATGCACTGTGCATGGCACGATAACAGCACGTAAAGCAATTATACACAATAGAGAGGCTAATTTTATTTTGAATTGTTTGATAGTCTCTCTACACTAAATGTTCAATAATGACAGATTGCCAAAGGCAAACTCCTGACATCTGTCAAATGGGTTGTGACTCACAGGGCCAATGACAGAAAATGGTTGATTAAATTGGAACTAGACACAGAGTTAACAAAACATTGCTCTTTCCATGACACAGACTGACCAGGTGAATCCAGGTGAAAGCTACTCTATGATCCCTTATTGAAGTGTAAATGAAGAGGAGGAGAAATGTCAAAGGATTTTTAAGCCTTGAGACAATTGATACATAGATTGTGTATGTGTGCCATTCATAGGGTGAATGAGCAATACAAAATATTTAAGTGCCTTTTAAAGAGGTATGGTAGTAGGTGCCAGCTGTACTGGTCAGGGTGTGTCAAGAACTGCAAAGCTGCTGGGTTTTTCACACTCAACAGTTTCCAATGTGTCAAGAATGGTCCACTACCTAAACTACATCCAGCCAATTTGACACAACTGTGGGAAGCGTTAGACACAACAGGGCCAGCACCCCTGGAACTCCTTCGACACCTTGTAGAGCCCATTCCCCAACGAATTGGGTGCAACTCAAGGTGCAGGTGTCCCTGGAGTTCATTTTCATATTAATTCATATTAGACTCTTCATCACAACAAGATTATTTAATCTACACTCAAAAATTTGATAATTCCCAGCACAAATTGCAAGAACTCCCCCTGGTAATGATGTGTCTCTGGCCTTTTAAAGGAAAGGTTCACCCATTTTGTAATGTTATATTGTTGATGTGCATCCCTGAGTGATGTTCTATTGATTTCCTGTGTCATTCCATGTTTTCATGTGTATCTGAGTTATTGGAGTTCAAGCAGGCAGAAATCCGGCAGGTATGACGTAGCACTGTGATAAAGTCCCTCTCGCTACACTGGAAGTTAATAGGAATAGGATTTTAGATTGCGGAAATATCTATCATAAATGTCAAAATACATTGTCATATGTCATAGGTCAGGAGGATGTTCTCTCGAATGAGCCATTGGGCATTATTTTATTTTTTAGATATTCCTACCTCGAGAAATGCACATTTTTCCTATTTGTCTCCCTTTTTAGTCCAGGGTGCATTGCATGGTGCCGTTGCCAGAGATATTATAGAAAGGAAATAGGATAATGCCCGTCCCAGCAGACTGTCGACCAACCGTGTTCACGTTGTCATGCTGCATCACGCTATTGCTAAGCTAATTGTCATGCAATCCCTTCTCAAAGTGTATCTGTCGAAAAACTTATTTTCCTCAAAAGTACATAATGACACGATTTCAAAGCTACAGTGACTTGCGAAAGTATTCATCCCCTTGGTATTTTTCCTATTTTGCTGCCATACAACTTGGAATTAAAATTGATTTGAGGGGGGGTTGTATCATTTGATTTGCATAACATGCCTACCACTTTGAAGATACAAAATATTTGCAAACAAGAAACAAGACAAAAAAAAGAGAAACTTGAGCGTGCATAACTATTCACCCCCCCTTTTGCAGCAATTACAGCTGCAAAGTCTCTTGGGGTATGTCTCTATAAGCTTGGCACATCTAGCCACTTGGATTTTTGCCCATTCTTCAAGGCAAACCTGCTCCAGCTCCTTCAAGTTGGATGGGTTCCGCTGGTGTACAGCAATATTTAAGTCATACCACATATTCTCAATTGGATTGAGGTCTGGGCTTTGACTAGGCCATTCCAAGACATTTAAATGTTTCCCCTTAAAACCACTCGAGTGTTGCTTTAGCAGTATGCTTAGTGTCATTGTCCTGCTGGAAGGTGAACCTCCGTCCCAGTCTCAAATCTCAGGAAGACTGAAACAGATTTCCCTCAAGAATATTCCTGTATTTAGTGCCATCCATCATTTCTTGAATTCCGAACAGTTTCCCAGTTCCTGCCAATGAAAAACATCCCCACAGCATGATGCTGCCACCACCATGATTCACTGGATGCTGGGATGCTGTTCTGGGGTGATGGGAGGTGTTCAGTTTGCGCCAGACATAGCGTTTTTCTTGATGGCCAAAAAGCTCAATTTTAGTCTCATCTGACCAGAGTACCTTCTTCCATATATTTGGGGAGTCTCCCACATCCCTTATGGCGAACACCAAACGTGTCTGCTTATTCTTTTCTTTAACCAATGACTTTTTTCTGGACACTCTTCTGTAAAGCCCGGCTCTGTGGAGTATACGGCTTAAAGTTGTCCTATGGAAAGATACTCCAATCTCCGCTGTGGAGATTTGCAGCTCCTTCAGGGTTATCTTTGGTATCTTTGTTGCCTCTCTGATTATAATGCCCTCCTTTCCTGGTTTGTGAGTTTTGGTGGGCGGCCCTCTCTTGGCAGGTTTGTTGTGGTGCCATATTCTTTCCATTTTTTAATAATGGTTTTAATGGTGCTCCGTAGGATGTTCAAAGTTTGGGATATTTTTTTATAACCCAACCCTGATCTGCACTTCTCCACTACTTTGTTCCTGACCTGTTTGGAGAGCTCCTTGCTAAGTGGTGTTGCAGACTCTGGGGCCTTTCAGAACAGGTGTATATATACCGCGATCATGTGACACTTAAATAAAGTCCACTTGTGTGCAATCTAACTAAATATGTGACTTCTGAAAGTAATTGGTTGCACAAGATCTTATTTAGGGGCTTCATAGCAAAGGGGGTGAATACATATGAATGCACCACTTTTCCGTTTTACATTTTTTTGAATTTTTTTAAACAAGTTATTTTTTTCTTTTCACTTCACCAAATTTTATTATTTTGTGTATCTACATTACATGAAATCCAAATAAAAATCTATTTAAATTACAGGTTGTAATGCAGTAAAATAGGAAAAACGCCAAGGGGGATGAATACTTTTGAAAGGCACTGTATATGATATTGCAGACAGGAAGTTCATTATTCCATTCCACTGACACCTGCCTACTATATCTGACTGACCACATAAGGAAGTAGACAGGGGGAAATTTTGTGGTATGGTTATGTTAGATCTCAAAAAGGGGTTTGATACAGTGGATCATGAGATTCTGTTAATCAAACTAAGAGCCATGGGCTTTAACAACTTAGCAGTAAAATAGGTCAGCTCTTACCTGCAAGGAAGAAAACAGATGGTGGATGTGGATGGGACCCTGTCTAAACCCAAAATCTTGAACTGCGGGGTACCCCAAGGGAGTGTGCTGGGTCCACTTTTATTTCTATTGTATATAAATTATCTGAAATCTGCCTGTACATGTGACCTTTTCTGCACTGTTGGTTACCCACAAAGACAAAAATGTGGTTGAGAAAGCCCTCAGTGCTGAACTTCTGAATGTCATTAAATGGCTATATGAAAAAAAGCTGTCAGTCAATCTTGTTCAGGTCTAAAGTGAAACTGAGGAAATCCCCAGATTTTAAGGTGGTAGTAGGTAACATAGTAGTCACAGCAAAATACTCTGTTAAGTATCTTGGATGTGTGCTAGATAACCATCTGACAGGGGAGAGCATGGCAGAAAATGTTATCGCCAAACTGATCCATAAAATTAGGTTCCCTGGCTAGAACCTCCAAATATCGGGATAAGAACGCAAATGGGGACATTGGCAGGGGATATTGTTCAGTGCCACTTCGACTAATGCATGCTCTTCCAGGTACAATAGTGCCCCCAAGATATAACATTTTTTATTGCAGACATCTCAGAACAAATTAGTCAGGATTATTCTTAAACTTCCAGCACTTACACATCTTGACTATTCCTACTTTGAAAATGGTGTCTTGTACATACGATTGTCCACTGTATGGTCCCCAGATACTTATGTAACTACTTTAACTTAGTAAGGGATAACCATAACTATTCAACTAGAAAGAGTGAAACTGACTTAGTTCCTTTTAGATTTTGAACTGGTACAGGGAAAGAAACGTTTTTATACTGGGCTAATGCTGAATAATCTTCCAAAGAATTTCAAACTTATAACCTCCATAGGTAGTTTCAAGTTCTCACTGAAAAAAAATGGCTAAATAGTAACATGTCTTTAAAGTGAGTGGTAAGATTAAAGTAGGTGGCGGAGAATGAAATGCCAGGGATAGTCTTTTTAGTGCCTGTTGTTATTATAATGTGATTGTCTTGTGTGTCTTGTGTGTGTGTGTGTGTGTGTACAGTGGGGAGAACAAGTATTTGATACACTGCCTATTTTGCAGGTTTCCCTACTTACAAAGCATGTAGAGGTCTATAATTTTTACGATAGGTACACTTCAACTGTGAGAGACGGAATCTAAAACAAAAATACAGAACATCACATTGTATGAATTTTAAGAAATTAATTTGCATTTTATTGCATGACATAAGTATTTGATCACCTACCAACCAGTTAGAATTCCGGCTCTCACAGACCTGTTAGTTTTTCTTTAAGAATCCCTCCTCATTACCTGTATTAACTGCACCTGTTTGAACTCATTACCTGTATAAAAGACACCTGTGCACACACTCAATCAAAAAGACTCCAACCACTCCACAATGGCCAAGACCAGGGAGCTGTGTAAAGACATCAGGGATAAAATTGTAGACCTGCACAAGGCTGGGATGGGCTACAGGACAATAGGCAAGCAGCTTGGTGAGAAGGCAACAACTGTTGGAGCAATTATTAGAAAATGGAAGAAGTTCAAGATGACGGTCAATCACCCTCGGTCTGGGGCTCCATGCAAGATCTCACCTCGTGGGGCGTCAATGACCATGAGGAAGGTGAGGGATCAGTCCAGAATTAAATGGCAGGACCTGGTCAATGACCTGAAGAGAGCTGGGACCACAGTCTCAAAGAAAACCATTAGTAACACACTACACCGTCATGGATTAAAATCCTGCAGCGCACGCAAGGTCCCCCTGCTCAAGCCAACGCATGTCCAGGCCCATCTGAAGTCTGTCTATGACCATCTGGATGATCTAGAGGAGGAATGGGAGGTCATGAGGTCTGATGAGACAAAAATAGAGCTTTTTGGTCTAAACTCCACTCGCCATGTTTGAAGGAAGAAGAAGGATGAGTACAACCCCAAGAACAGGGGAGGATGGATGGGTCCATGTATCGCAAGATCTTGGCCAACAACCTCCTTCCCTCAGTTAGAGTATTGAAGATGGGTCGTGGCTGGGTCTTGCAGCATGACAATGACCCGAAACACACAGCCAGGGCAACCAATGAGTGGCTCCGTAAGAAGCATCTCAAGGTCCTGGAGTGGCCTAGCCAGTCTCCAGACCTGAACCCTTTAGAAAATAGTTGAAAAGGTTATACATAATTATTTTTAATTAAAAGAATAATTGTGTCCTTCAAATTTTGCTTTCGTGAAAGAATCCTCCATTTTCAGCAATGACAGTCTTGCAGACCTTTGGCATTCTAGTTGTCAATTTTTTGAGATAATCTGAAGAGATTTCACCCCATGTTTCCTGAAGCACCTCCCATAAATTGGATTGGCTTGATGGGCACTTATTCCTTACCATACGGTCAAGCTGCTCCCACAACAGCTCAATAGGGTTGAGATTCGGTGACTGTGCTGGCCACTCCATTATAGACAGAATACCAGCTGACTGCTTCTTCCCTAAATAGTTATTGCATAGTTTGGAGCTGTGCTTTGGGTCATAATGGGCCTCTGTACGCCTCTTTTAATTTTTCTTCATCTCACGAAAGATCTTCTTTGTAATCTGAACACCTCAAACTTAGATTTGTCTGTCCATAACACTTTTTTCCAATCTTACTCTGTCCAGTGTCTGTATTCTTTTTCCCATCTTAATATTTTATTTTATTGGCTAGTCTGAGATATGGCTTTTTCTTTGCAACTCTGCCTAGAAGGCCAGCATCCCGGAGTCACCTCTTCACTGTTGACATTGAGACTGGTGTTTTGCAGGTACTATTTAATGAAGCTGCCAGTTGAGGACTTGTGAGGTGTCTGTTTCTCAAACTAGACACTCTAATGTACTTGATCTCTTGCTTAATTGGTCACCGGGTCCTGCCGCTCCCCTTTCTTATAGCCAGTTTGCGCTGTTCTGTGAAGGGAGTAGTACACAGCGTTGTACGAGATCTTCAGTTTCTTGGTAATTTCTCACAATGGAATAGCCTTCATTTCTCAGAACAAGAACAGACTGTAGAGTTTCAGAATAAAGTTAATTGTTTCTGGCTATTTAGAGCCTGTAAACGAACCCACAAATGCTGATGCTCCAGATACTCAACTAATCTAAAGAAGGCCAGTTTTATTGCTTTTTAAATCAGAACAACAGTTTTCAGCTGTGCTAACATAATTGCAAAAGGGTTTTCTAATGATATATTAGCATTTAAAATGATAAACTTGGATTAGCTAACACAACGTGCCATTGGAACACAGGAGTGATGGTTGCTGATAATGAGCCTCTGTACGCCTATGTAGATATTCCATAGACAATCGGCTGTTTCCAGCTGCAATAGTCATTTACAACATTAATAATGGCTACACTGTATTTCGGATCAATTTGATGTTATTTTAATGGAGAAAAAAGGACATTTCCAGGTGACCCCAAACTTTTGAACAGTAGTGTATATCCCTGGTATAAAATCACATTCTGTTTGTGTCTCTAACATATATCTTCAGTGTATGTTTAGGAGCCGGTTATGTTTGCTTTTAGCATTACTATCCTACTATCACATTGGTGTTTGTTGGATTGGCTATTCTCTGATAGCATGTGATATACCTTACAGGGAAACAGTGAGCAGTTAGAGGAATTTATGTACTTTTGCTGGATCTAATAATTTATCTTATATGTACTGTATCTCTGATCCTGAATCTAAGTCTAAGCGGATGATGCATTGGTTGGGTTTAACAAATGGCCTAGCTGGCATAACTTCACCGTTTCAAATAATGAATGGTTGGTTGATGTTGGTCACTAATGTCTTTAAATTACCTCTCAAAGAAGGTTGATGCTTTAGTTTCCTAAGCTCTATCAATATTTATCTAACTTCAACAAAGACAGATGAGGGGTGCTAGCATGTAGATCAATATTAGCCTTCAGAATGATGCACTGCTTGTGTTAGAATTTAGCTTAGCTGACTAACATTTAAAGTGCAAAATGACGTTTGCTTTAGCCTGTTAGTGCTGTCTTGGCGCTATGGAGCACTACTTTACAATGGACTGTCTGAGTTAGTTATTTAGGTAAGCTGGATAAGACTTTACAGTGTAATGACATGTTTACTTTGCATTGGCCTGCTAGTGCTATCTTGGTGGTAAAGAGTGGAATCCAATGCACCGAGTTAGGATTTAGCTAACTCATCATTTAGCTCGGCTAGCTTACCTTTACAGTGGAGGATGATATGCTTATCATTGGGGCTTATCTCAGCATTAAAGAACAGACAGTGCGCCTTATTTAGCTCACACGTCAGACAGTGTCGAGGGAACAACCCGACAGTCTTCACACTGAAAGGAAGGGGAAGACGGAAGATTAGGCGACCGTTTTAACATCCACTGCAAACCCTAAAGAACAGGACTATAGAGTATCTAGCACCTGTGGTGTTTGCAGTTGGCACATGATATTTACACTCTACATAAATGAGGAGACAAGCAATGTTGAGGTTGGGAGCTTCAAGTCATTGGTTCACCTGAAAGCATTTTAAATGTAATTAAGATGATTCTCCCTTATCAAAAGAGCAGCTGAATTTAGAAAAGGTTTGTTGAAAAATGTAATTATCATAACCTAATGTGCTTGTGCAACCTCCATACTCTTTATAAAACAAGTATCATCCAGTGTACACGATCTTACATGAGAGTGTCTCTACATTTCTGTAAGCACACAACCTCAGATGTTTACTGTTGTTATGACATGTTCGTCGCTAAAAGAAAAATGACAGAATATGAGAGGGACTGTAAATCAAAGGGGAGCTGTCAAAAGCAAGATTCAGGACAGGTTGCTAAATGAGTCACCTGAAAAGCTGTCTTCTTCGCGGTGAGCCTTCAGTGCTGAGAAAATATCTGTATAGAAGAAACAAACAAGTTAATTGAGTCTCAAAGAAATCCGGTGGCCTTCTCTAACAAGGTTGTGCCATAAATACACTCTCAAGCTCAGCTTTGTGTCTGCAACATGTCATATTTAGATGAGAAATAAACCTGATACTTTCAAATAAGCAGCATTTGTCTGTGTACTTCATATGCAAATGACACTCAGTCTTGAGGCAATACGCATGAGGTTTATTAGTGTCAAGTTGAGAGGAGAAAACACTTGCCTATCAAGCTACAATAACATGCTATACAGGTACTATACAGTTTCACACTCAATGTTCTATGTTTTATGATGCAAAATGCAATGTCAATTCTTAAACCTCCTTTTCCCACAAATGCACTATGGTGTGCTGTCTATGATTTGCAGTTACATTGGTCTGAGATTTTGATTCGGAATGTACCTGACACCACAACTCTTACAAGAGTAATGACACAAAGCCCCCCTTAACATACAATCAAGTTCACTGTGATAACAATGATGTTTTCGGTTTGTGCTGTCGTCAACTCCTCTACAGCATTCATTCATCATTCCATACATGCACATAATGTGATCAGTTGACCAGACGAGCTGTTGCATATGTATGAGATACCTTTGTGTCAAGAACTGATGAGGAATGTGTTGAATTATGATTAATGTCATGTTATAGTCAATGCAGGAATTATTACATATGGGACTCAACATGGCTGCAGATGCTCAACTGTCTGTCACCTATCCATATAAGACTCATATATAGTGAGGTCCAAAAATATTTTGACAGTGACACATTGGTCACACTTGGATAGTCCATCTGTAGATGCTCTACAGATGGTCATACTATATTTTGATAAGCAACTACTTGCCAGATATACTGTTAGGTTTAGAATAAGGGTTAGGGTAAGTTTAGAATAAGGGTTAGGGTAAGGGTTAAGAGTAAGAGGGTAAGGGTAAGGGTAAGAGTCTGAAGATAGTCTGTAGTGCATCTACAGATGGACTATCCAAAAAATGTGTTATCAATAAATGTAGTGTTGTTTTGTCTCTGTACTCCAGCACTTCGGATTTGAAATTATACAATGAATATGAGGTTTCATTAGTCCACTGACGATACATTCCCAAAATGTTTTGCAAGTCAGCAGTCAAGTTTTCAAGATATTGGACTTTCAGGAAGCAAAGTGTTCCCCGCAAAATCATCATGATGATTTAAAAAGTTAGAGGCATAAATGTCATACCCCCCAAAAAATGCTAAGCTTCCCTTTTTATTGTTAATGGTGAGAGGTTAGCATTTCGTGGGGGTATATGATCTTTGTGCCACTGTACCTTTCTCACTCATTATTATTCACGTATCATTCAAGGATTATCCGTAATCATGGTAGCATCCACATTAATGTGCAAGTATTCAAAACAGTGGAGGTCAGTGCCATTTATGATAAGGGAGGACAATTGTTTTTCATGAGCATGGCCTTATTTCTATTACAGCATGTTGGATGACTGTCATTAATAGTCCATTCACCCAGTTCAATTTAACATCGATAGAGTTAGGCAACTACATGATCCTCAAATTTTCCATATACCCATCATGAGTTTGCTCCAACCTAGACTATGAATGAAAGTTTACAATGTGTAATCATTGCATGTTAGGAATATGGGCACAAAAATACCATACTTTTGACTACTTTAAAACACATAAGTAAATGTGCCCAAATACTTTTGGTTCCCTTAAATGGGACTGTGTACAAAGAGTTCTGTAATTTCTAAACAGTTCACCCGATATGAATGAAAATAGCCTCAAATTAAAGCGGACAGTCTGCACTTTAATCATAGTCATTGCATCATTTCAAATCCAAAGTGCTGGAGTACAGAGCCAAAACAAAGTGTCACTGTCCAAATAATTGTGTACGTACTAAATACCTGAATCCTCAATATTGATTTATTATGCACAGTTCAGAAGAGACACTCACATGTTGTCGTTGCTCTCATCATAGGCCAGGATCTTAGTTACTTCCCAGTTTCCTGATGTTAGATGGCGGACCTCGTTTTGATCTGCTCTGAACTGGAGCAAGGAAGGAGACGAGAAACATCTCGTCAAATATCTATTTAATTCCTGTTTTCAGAGTCATCACATCATCCTCATCAAGATCATCATCATCATCATCATACGTCCTAAGTACTGGTCACTAGCAAGGATTGCAATTTGATGTGGTTGAAGCCACTTTTATTGAGTTATCACATAATATATTTGCAAAAAAGTACAGTGGCCATTGAGAGATGATGCTCACCACTATGGGCACACAGTAGTGACCCTACCCTCACTTGTGCTGTAACCATGGAGATATTACTCTCACCCCGGTGGAAACTATGGTAACAGAACCCTTTGAGTGGTAACCATGGTGACATGAGTGACCCTCATCAGTGATGTAACTATGGTGACGTGACCCTAGTACCTGTGTGGTGAACATGGCGATGTGATGGAACTCTCCACGCCCGCCTTGCTTGACGGGCACTGTCAGGAAGAATATGCTGCCATCCCTGGAGAACACTGGTTCCTGGTTCTGCCGAAACAAAAACAGCAAACATTTTTAGTTTAGGGTGTTATGACATCATTACATGATCACAGAGATTGTGTAAAATACATTAATTTAAACCAGTTTACTACAGCAGGAAAATAATCCTGGAAATATGAATTATTATGAGGATTATAATTAATAGTCATATTTGTAGGGATTGATACATTTTCTGTTAGGGCAAATCAAGTCTGACATTTCCAAGTGAAATTATAAACTTTAGAAGCCTTTTTAAAACTCAAATACACTAAAAGTTTGCAATTCTCAGCAACAAAAGAGTAATCAATTTTAAGATCCTACATCGGTAAAAGAGTAATGGCAACTTAGGCCATTTACTACTATGAGTGCACAACAAATATCTATTGAATAAGATTGAATGGAAGTTTGGCCATTACTGACAAAAGTAAATATTTTTTACCTGCTTTGAAAGCCAGAGCTCTGAGACCTCCTCATGCCTCTGAAATAGAAAGGCCAAAATGTTAACAGTTAATATTATGTCCCGATTTATAATATGTCCCATATTACTACATCCCAACCCACTTCAGCAAACCTGAATAGCCGTGGAACCTGGTTGGAATTAAGCATCCCACAAAGACAGCCCTAAGTCCCTCAAAATCACTCAATTCCCTTTCTTCCCCAATACTTTAACTCTAAAAGCATCAACATATTTCAACACCTAAAAGTTCCAAAAGTGTTTTGTTTTTCTTTTCAAAAAAATTAATGAAACACTTTGTCAAACTCTAACACTTTTTATTTTATTAACCTTTTGTAACACAAGTAAATTGTTTTTAATTTCCCAAAATAAAAATACATTTATAAATGTTTACATTTTCTAAAAGATATTTTGATCAATTTCACCCATAGATTCTAATTATGAACATTTGTCTGTTATTTATTCAGTGTTTTTTTTCCTGTAATACTCAGAGGCTGAGAAAGTGGCAAATCTGAGATACTGGTAGTACCTAAAGTGTCCCTGTCACGACTCCTACCGAAGGTGGCTCCCCTTCCCGTTTGGGTGGCGCTCGGCGGTCGTCGTCACCGGCCTACTAGCTACCACTGATTCTTTCCTACCCCTCCTTGTCTGTTTATTGGTTACACCTGTTGTGTATTTGCTGATTAGTTGGGCTTTATTAGCCAGTCAGCCCACCTGCTCTTTGTGCGGGATTGTTTTGTGTACCTTGTGTGCACGTCTGTGGGTTACGCGGTTCCCATTTCGTGGATTTTGCTGGACAGTTTAAGTCCCCATGTTTGGGGTGTTTGTTTTGTTGTACGCCCTGTGTTTTCGTGGGGTTGGCTTATGCTCGCCGTTTTGTGCATTAAATTAGCACTACCCTGAACTCTCTGCTTCCTGCACCTGACTTCTCACCCACTACACCCAGAACGTTACAGTCCCCCGATATGGCCGATTTAGACCATATGGTGGCATCAGACTTTTAGCTCTAATTTTGGAATGCTATGGGCGATCAACTCAATTCCAATTGTATCTGAACGATGAGACTCTCAACTGGTGTAGAGAAATTGACTGAAAGTTAAATATTTATTTATATACACATATATATATATACACATATATATATATATATATATGAACATTTGGGGCATAGCAGCCACTATAATCAAAATTCTATATATATAGAATTTTTATTATAGTGGCTGCTGTGCCCCAAATTTTCATACTACCACACATCGCTAGTATAAAAAGACTGGTTATGTTTCATTCCTCCATTTTAACACAAGCATCTAGATAGATGTAGTTTTTTGTTGTTGGTAACAAGTTGCTTGACCGAAACCTTCTAAAAAGGTTTAGAAATAATGACATTTTTTTGACCCCCTGTTGGTGCTTTTAGGGTTAAAATGCCAACTGGGGAAATCCGGAATCTGTGCTCTTTAAATAAAAACCCATTGGAGACAAGGACAAAAGCATTGGCAGAGAAATTGAGTCTGCGCCCAGGCGGAGCCGCTTCTTGGCTGGAGCGTCTGTTTGTTTGTGGTCCAGCCGTCTGTGGGGCCTGACCCTGGGACAGTCGAGCTGGACCGTGTCCAATAGACTCCCATGTTTTCCCCACGGGGGACCGCAGCTCTGCCCTTTTCCAGACATAGCTTATAATAACACTGTGCAATCATTGCCATCAAAACAAATAGTGTGAAGAATAAGTCTTTACTTAATGAAAACAGTTTGCTGAGATGATCATTTAATAAAGGCTTCCCAGTTGAAAGTAATAAAATAATTAATATGACTATGAATAGTGTGTGTTAATCTGATAAATGCCACAAGATAATATTTGTATTCAAAGTGGTGGATAAACAAAACAGAAAAAGTGCACCCCTCCACAAGTGTCCTTCAGCAGACATAGTAAAAAGCACACAAAAAAGCACAACAGCTGATACAGCACTATCAGATGAGGCATTCGAGTCAATGGTATCTCTCCCTTTGGTAGCATAACAGTAATAAAGTCAATGCATTGTCTGCTCTGTCCTCCCACTGACACAATAACAGAATGACCCCCCCCCCCCAGGGTGAGTGTGACCTAGTCTCAACATTACCAAGCCCACCACCCCCTACCCAGCATGCCTCTCACCTTAACACAGGCCCCCGTGGTGGTCTCACACACGGTCAGGATGGACACATTCTGGGCACGGTTCATCCACCTGACCGTCGTCTTGGTTTTACTGATCCAACTGACCATGGCGACATAGTGCTCCCTACGAGAGAGAACAACCACAGTGGTTATTGTCTGAAACATGGACCATGACCACATAGTGCTCCTTATTAGAGAGAACAACCACAGTGGTTATTGTCTGAAACATGGACCATGACCACATGGTGCTCCTTATTAGAGAGAACAACCACAGTGATTATTGTCTGAAACATGGACCATGGCCATATAGTGCTCCATACGAGAGAGAACAACCACAGTAGTTATTGTCTGAAACATGGACCATGACCACATAGTGCTCCTTATTAGAGAGAACAACCACAGTGATTATTGTCTGAAACATGGACCATGGCCATATAGTGCTCCTTACGAGAGAGAACAACCACAGTTGTTATTGTCTGAAACATGGACCATTGCCACATAGTGCTCCCTACGAGAGAGAACGGACAGAAGTTGTTATCATCTGCAACATGTACCATGACCTAGTCCCTCCAAATAGCGAACTCTCCAATATGTGTTTTCATTATTCCAGGCAGTAAATCACACCTTAGTTTGAGGCTGTCTGGTGGTGTGAGCTCCTGTGTGTGTGTCGGCCCGTACAGATTCACCACGTATAACTTCACTGTGGGGTTGGGTTGGCCAGCCTGAAAACAGAATCAGTCCTTTAGATATTGTAGCACCATAAAACATTATGAATCACAGATTAAAAACACCACACGAAGGCAATCACCATATCGCCGAAACAAACAATTGCATAATTACATTGTAGTTATGTAGAGCAATATTATACTGTATATGTGCTACCAACATAAAAACATCAACTTCAAAACATTCTGAAACAATAGAGATGATGATAATAGTAACACATTAGAATCATTGATCACATGCCCTAACAATGGATAATAGCTATGGCTTTACACAATACAACGCATAATATCAACTCGTTTTATCTAACGGTGAAACAAATGTTAATGGTTATGAAAGAAAATGAGATAACCTTAGTCATGCTGTTTATCACCTCATTTACACGCAGCCCTGGATTTAGCCTAACCATGTTTAAACCTGAATAAGAATCACAAAGGTTGGCCTTGAACAATGCATGAAGATATGAACCAAAGCCTGTATAAGCCCCCATAGAGAATGAATAGTCCTCTTATAGGCACTGCTACAACACAGTATTGTATTGACCTTTTCTAATGCTAATCTTCCCTAATATAGTACCAATGCTTTACCAGTGCTTTTTCTACATTCAGTGTCATATTCACTGTTGGCACTCAACCCTAAATGCCATATGCCAAGCTCTACTGGTTCTCACCCGCGGTATGGATTCTGACGCTTCTAGTTTAACCTTGGGCCAAGAACACATGGCCGGATTGGCCTCACACTGGACCACAGTGCTGTGTTGCAAGAGGCTGACAAAAAGCAGGAAGAGGGATCATTTATGTATCCTCAGTTATCTATTTATCAATGTAGAAACAGAGGACACAGGGTTTCTGTCCCTATTGGTACCCTATTCCTTTCATAGTACATTACTAGTACCATAGGCCCCTGGTCAAAGGAGTGAATTATGTAGGGAAAAGGGTGTACATTGGTACGCACCCAGGACTGGGGGAACAACAGACATCTGGTGGGGAGTTTCAGTCTTAATTGCTGCAGGAAAGGGACACTGTTTGGATGGATCTTCCTGTACCTTGAAGTTAGACATGCTGTGGGTTTTATTCAATCAGGATGGTGACCATGAGTTCCCGTTGTTAGGTGAAATCGAAGTTTAGAATTATAGTGATACGGTAATGGATTTGCTGTTTTAAACTGTAAATTAAATTAAAGTACATTTATACTACCGATCAAAAGTTTTAGAACACCTACTCATTCAAGGGTTTTTATTCATTTTTACTATTTTCTACACTGTAGAATAATAGTGAGGACATCAACACTATGAAATAACACATAAGGAATCATGCAGTAACCAAAAAAGTGTTAAAGAAATCAAAATATATTTTACATTTGACATTCTTCCAAGTAGCCACCCGTTTCCTTGATGACAGATTTGCACACTCTTGGAATTCTCTCAACCAGCTTCACCTGAAATGCATTTTCAACAGTCTTGAAGGAGTTCAAACATATGCATTTTCTCAACCAGCTTCATGAAGTAGTCACCTGGAATGCATTTCAATTAACAGATGTGCCTTCTTAGTTAATTTGTGGAATTTCTTTCCTCCTTAATGCGTTTGAGCCAATCAGTTGTGTTGTGCAAAATGTGTGTGTGTGTGTGAGGGGGGGGGGGTGTAATACAGAAGGTAGACCTATTTGGTAAAATAAGCAAATAGAAATGACAGTCTATCATTGCTTTAAGACATGAAGGTCAGTCAATTACGGAACATTTCAATAACTTCGAAAGTTTCTTCATGTGCAGTCCAAAAACCATCAAGCGCTAAGATGAAACTGGCTCTCATGAGGACTACCACAGGAATGGAAGACCCAGAGTTCATTAGGATAAGTTCATTAGACTTACCAGCCTCAGAAATTGCAGCTCAAATAAATGATTCACAGAGTTGAAGTTACAGACACATCTCACCATCAACATCCACTATTAAAGGACACCAATAATAAAAAGAGACTGACTTGGGCAAAGAAACACGAGCAATGGACATTAGACAGGTGGAAATCTGTCCTTTGGTCTGGAGTACAAATTAGAGATTTTTGGTTCCAACTGTCATGTCTTTGTGAGACGCGGTGTTGGTGTACGGATGATCTCCGCAAGGGTATTTCCCACCGCAAAACATGGAGGAGGTGTCATGGTGTGGGGCTGCTTTGCTGGTGACACTGTCTGTGATTTATTTAGAATTCAAGGCAAACTTAACCAGCCTGGTTACCACAGCATTCTGCAACGATACGCCATTCCATCTGGTTTGTGCTTAGTGGGACTATCATTTGTTTTTCAACAGGACAATGACCCAACACACCTCCAGGCTGTGTAAGGGATATTTGACCAAGAAGGAGAGTGATTGAGTGCTACATCAGATGACCTGGTCTCCACAATCACCTGACCTCAACCCAATTGAGATGGTTTGGGATTAGTCGGACCACAGATTGAAGGAAAAGCAGCTAACAAGTTCTCAGCATATGTGGGAACTCCTTCAAGACTGTTGAATAAGCATTCCAGGTGAAGCTGGTTGAGAGAATTCCAAGAGTGTGCAAAGCTGTCATCAAGGCAAAGAGTGGCTATTTGAAGTATCTCAAATATAAAATATATTTTTATTTATTTAACACATTTTTGGTTACTACATGATTCCATGTGTTATTTAATAGTTTTGATGACTTCACTATCATTCAAGTAAAACCCTTGAATGAGTAGGTGTTCTAAAACCTTGGACTGGTAGTGTATCTAATTGTGATTTCTAAAAGCTCAAGAGGAATGTTAATTTGGTTTTGATTGAATGACTAGAGATATATAACATAGACCATCTGTAAATAGCCCACCCAACTACCTCATCCCCATATTGTTTTTCTTTTTTCTCCTTTGCACCCAATTATCTCTATTTGCACATTCATCTTCTGCACATCATCATCTCCATTGTTAATGCTAAATGTAATTATTTCGCCACTATTCCTATTTATTGCCTTACTTCCCTAATCTTACTACATTTGCACACACTGTATATAGACTTTTATATTGTGTAACTGACTGGACATTTGTTTATCCCATGTGTAATTCTGTGTTGTTTGTGTCACACTGCTTTGCTCTATCTTGGCCAGATCGCAGTTGTAACAGAGAACTTGTTCTCAACAAGGTGAAAAAAAAGTATGTTTTTTTATTTTTTATTTTTTTAATCTTACTGTAATCGCAGAGTACTCAGAGTTATTTTGTTAATTTGTTTCATTCCACCAATCGAAGCTAGATAGGTGGGTGGCAGCAGACAATGTACTTCTACATCATCTCAGGATTACCTTAGGGTAGGGGTATTGCTTTCCTTTGGGGTATGAAGCGCCAGTGAAGCGTGGAAGGGCCATATTGGGCACCAGAGTGTCATTGAGGACCAGGAAGGCCAACCTCTCTCCATCCGGTGACCACCAGTGTGCTATATGTGACTGGAGAATCTCCTCTGTAAAGAGACACAAGGAATATATAAGAAATATATTGCAGATCTCGAGAAAATTAAATACAGAAAGTATTCATACCCCTTGACTTGTTATAGCCTGAATTCAAAATGGATTCAATACATTTTTTTTCTCACCCATCTACACACACAATAATGACAAAGTGAAAACATGTTTTTAGAAATGTTTGCCTTTTGTTTTTAGGTACAGAAATATCAAATTTACATAAGCATTTACACCCCTGAGTCAATAATTTGTAGAAGCACCTTTGGCAGCGATTACAGCTGTGAGTCTTTCTGGGTAAGTATCTAAGAGTGTTCCACTCCTGGATTGTGCAACATTTACCCATTATTCTTTTCAAAATTCTTGTCATTATTCTTTTCAAAACTGTCAAATTGATTGTTGATCATTGCTAGACAACCATTAACCATTATCAGGTCTTGCTGTAGATGTTTAAGCAGATTTAAGTCAAAACTTTAGCTCAGCCACTCAGAAACATTCACTGTCTTCTTGGTAAGCAACTCCAGTGTAGATTTGGCCTTGCGCTTTAGGTTATTGTCCCGCTGAAAGGTGAATTAATCTCCCATTGTCTGGTGGAAAGCAGACTGAAACAGGTTATCCTCTAGGATTTTGCCTCTGCTATTAATAGACTAGGTCTATTATGTTTCTTCTTCATCCTGAAAAACTCCCCAGTCCTAAGCGATTATCAGCATACCCATAGCATGATGCAGCCACCACTATGTTTGAAAATATGAAGAGTGGTACTAATGTGTTGTATTTGCCCCAAACATAATACTTTCTATTCAGGACAAAGACTTAACTTAATTAATTTTGCAGTGTTACTTAAGTGCCTTGTTGCAAACAGGATGCATGCTTTGGAATATTTGATTCTGTACAGGCTTCCTTCTTTTCATTCTGTCAATTATCAAATCAAATGTTATTTTCCACATGCACTGAATACAACAGGTGAAATGCTTACTACAAGCCCTTCACCAACAATGCAGTTCAAGAAATAAGAGTCAATAAAATATTTACTAAATAAACTAAAGTAAATTATAAAATAAAAAGTAACACAATAAAATACCTGGGCTATATACTATGTACTGGTACCAAGTCAATGTGTGGGAGTACAGGTTAGTCGAGGTCATTTGTACATGACGGTAGGGGTAAAGTGACTATGCATAGATAATACACATCGAGTAGCAGCAGTGTAGAAACAAAGGGGGGTCAATGTAAATAGTCCGGGTGGCCATATGATTAATTGTTCAGCAGTTTTATGGCTTGAGGGTAGAAGCTGTTAAGGCGCCTTTTGGACCTAGATTTGGCGCTCCGGCATCGCGTGGTAGCAGAGAGAACAGTCTATGACTTGGGTGACCGGAGACCATGACAATTTTTTGGGCCTTCCTCTGACACCGCCGAGTATATAGGTCCTGGATGGCATGAAGCTTGGCCCCAGTGATGTACTGGGCCGTACGTGCTACCCTCTGTAGCACCACTACACTGCCAGGCCTCTGACCTCCTCCCTATAGTCTGTCCCATCGTTGTCAGTGATGTTGTCATCAGCAAAGTTAATGATGGTGTTGGAGTCGTGCTTGGCCACGCAGTCGTGGGTAAACAGTTAGGACAGGAGGGGACTAAGCACGGACCCCTGAGGGGCCCCTGTGATGAGGATCAGCATGGCAGATGTGTTGTTGCCTACCCTCACCACCTGGGGGTGGCCCATCAGGAAGTCCAGAATCCAGTTGAAGAGGGAGGCGTTTAGTTTAGCTTAGTGATGAGCCTTGTAGGCACTATGGTGTTGAACGCTGAGCTGTAGTCAATGAACAGCATTCTCACATAGTAGTAGGTGTTCCTTTTGTCCAGGTGGGAAAGGGCAGTGTGGAGAGATTTAGAATGCGTCATCTGTGGATCTGTTGGGGCCGTTTGCAAATTCGATTGGGTCTCGGGTTTCCGCGAAGATGGTGTTGATGTGAGCCATGACAAGCCTTTCAAAGCACTTCATGGCTACCGATGTGTAAGCTACTGGGCGGTAGTCAATTTGGCAGGTTAACTTCACTTTCTTGGGCACAGGAACTATGGTGGTCTGCTTGAAACATGTAGGTATTACAGACTCGGTCAGGTAGAGGTTGGAAATGTCAGTGAAGACACTTGCCAGTTGGTCCATGCATGCTCTGAGTACACGTCCTGGTAATCCGTCTGGTCCCCCGGGCTTGTGAATATTGTTTAAAGGTCTTGTTCCTGTTTAAAGGTCTTGCTCACATCGGCTATTTGGCTCGACTGGTAGGTTAGTATTGTGGATTAACTACAATGTTGTTGATCCATCGTCAGTTTTCTCTTATCACAGCCATTAAACACTAACTGTTTTAAAGATACCATTGGCCTTAAGGTGAAATCCCTGAGCAGTTTCCTTCAACACAATCCAAAGTGTAATTAATAACTTGCTCCATAACTTGCTCCAATAACCATGATCAAAGGGCTAGTCGATGTCTGCGTTTTTTTACCCATCTACCCATAGTTGCCCTTCTTTTGCGAGCCATTGGAAAACCTCCCTGGTCACTGCTCGACTGAGGGACCTTACAGATATTTGTATGTGTGCAGTACAGTGATGAGATAGTGATTCAAAAATCATGTTTAGCACAATTATTGCACACAGTGAGTTCAAGCAACTTATTATGTGACTTGTTAAGCACATTTTTACACACTAATTTTTTTTAGGTTACCCATATCAAAGGGGTGAATACTTATTGACTCAAGACATTTCAGCTTTCACTTTTAATGAATTAGTAAACATTGAAAAACATAATTCCATTTTTACATTATGGGGTATTGTGTGTAAAAAAATCTCAGTTTAATCCATTTTAAATTCAGACTGTAACTCAACAAAATGCAGACAAAGTTGAGGGGTGTGAATACATTCATAAGGCACTGTATTCTCCAACAAAATGGCCATGTAGTATGTAGGGCCTGATTCAATCCATATCACTGAAGTATTGCGTAAGATCCACGTTATAGAGTAATTTAAAGGCAATATTCCCTCATCCGCAGAGACTTCATTCACGGTTAACGCTGCATATGGAAGTTTAGTGTGAAACACCTTGAGATAATAGTTAATATAATCATCTTTCCTGAAGTTTCATCTGTACTGTTCCATGTGAGAAGGCCATATGTCGATAGTGTGCTAAAAAAAAATAGAGAGCACTAAAGTATTGCGACAACTCAAGCATGATGTTCGAGTGCAGTTAACGGTCTGTGGCAACATAATTGACACGTAACAAAATGCCACAGATGACTCAAGTTTTGAGTGAGGGTGCAATTGGCATGGTGACTGCAGTATTGTCCACCAGAGCTGTTGCCCGGTAATTGAATGATAATTTCTCTACCATAAACCGCATCCAATGTAATTTTAGAGAATTTGGCAGTACGTCCAACCGGCCTCAAAACCGCATATCACATGTATCCATGCCAGCCCAGGACCTCCACATCCGGCTTCTTTATCTGTGGGATTGTCTGAGACCAGACACCTGAACAGCTGATGAAACTGTGGGTTTGCACAACTAAAGAATTTCTGCACAACCTATCAGAAACCGTCTCAGGGAAGCTCATCTGCATGCTCGTCATCCATGCTCGTCATCCTCACAAGGGTCTTGACCTTTATGTAGTTTAACCGACTTCAGTGGGAAAAAGCTCACCTTCAATGGTTAATGGCATGCTGGAGAAGTGTGCTCTTCAAGGATGAATCCTGTTTACAACTGTACTGGGCCGATGGCGTTGTGTGGGCGAGTGCTTTGCTTGTGTCAATGTTGTGAACAGAGTGCCCCAGAGTGGTGAAATAACAAAAAGGTCAAATAAAGATCAAGAGAAATAATGGTAAACTGTACTGTAAATTAATAGTGTCATGTTTTGGCTTGCCTTTTGGTGTTTTTTTAACCTTTATTTAACCAGGCAAGTCAGTTAAAGAACAAATTCTTATTTTCAATGACGGCCTAGGAACAGTGGGTTAACTGCCTGTTCAGGGGCAGAACGACAGATTTGTACCTAGTCAGCTCGGGGGTTTGAACTTGCAACCTTCCGGTTACTAGTCCAACGCTCTAACCACTAGGCTACCCTGCCTCCCTATTCATTGCTGAGTGCACACGCTTAGTTAATATGGCCCTGAATGTCCATATCAAGGCAAAAATGCCCACACAGTAAATCATTACAATGATAATTCTTCACAAAGGTACAGATGGAAAAATTAACAAAAATTATACACAATTGCACAGTTAAAGTAAATGCTTGCTAAAATGCTTTCTTAAACTGTGTAAAGTTTCATTTCTCCTGAGTAACGTAATGGGCTGTCTTTCTCCTAAACTTAATTAGCTCTTCCGTTTTCAAATCTGCTATTTCATCACATTTATAATTAATCATTGTTTTGCATAAACTGGCATTCGGTACTAATTTAGTATTTCATTCATCCACCTACTATGTAGCTGAAGGGAAATGGAAATTTTGTTTAAAAAAATGCGGTTTGACTCCCCGACTGTGTTTGACTAATTTGATATCATCAGGAAAACGATGAGGCATGTTAGAATTGTTGAAAATCACTGAACTGTGTTATTCAGTCACAAATATCTTGAGTTAAACTGAACAAAAATATAAACGCAACATGTAAAGTGTTGGTCCCATGTTGCATGAGCTGAAATAAAAGATCCAAGAAATGTTCCATGCGCACAGTGGCTGAAAAAGTACCCAATTGTAATACTTGAGTAAAAGTATAATAATAGAGAGTTACTCCAGTAAAAGTAAAAGTCACCCAGCAAAATGCTGCTTGAGTAAAAGTCTAAAAGTATTTGCTTCTAAATATTCCTAAGTATCAAAAGTAAATGTAATTGCTAAAATATACTTAAGTATCAAAAGTAAAAGTAGAAATAATTTTAAATTCAATTCTATTAAGCAGAGCAGACAGCACCATTTTCTTGTTTTTTTTTAAATGTATGGATAACCAGGGGCACACTCCAACACTCAGACATAATTTACAATAGATGCATTTGTGTTGTCTTGATAAGTGCGTGAATTGGTCCATTTTTCTGTGCTGCTAAGCATTCAACATCTAACGATTACTTTTGGGAGTCAGGTAAAATGTATGGAGTAAAAAACAGCATTATTTTCTTTAGCAATGTAGTGAAGTAAAAGTAAAAGTAGTTAAAAATATGAATAGTAAAGTAAAGTACAGATACCCCCCAAAACTATTTAAATAGTACTTTAAAGTATTTGTACTTAAGTACTTTACACCACTACATACGCACAACAAGCTTATTTCTCTCATACATTTGTTTACATCCCTGTTAGCAAGCATTTTTCCTTTGCCAAGATAATCCATCCACCTGACAGGTGTGGCATATCAAGAATCTGATTAAACAGCATGATCTTTGCACAAGTGCACCTTGTGCTGGAGACAATATAAGGCCACTCTAAAATGCACAGTTTTTCCCACAACAATATACCACGGATGTCTCAAGTTTTGAGGGAACATGTAATTGGCATGCTGACCGCAGGAATTTCCACCACAGATGTTGCCAGAAAATGTAATGTTAACTTCTCTACCATAAGCCGCCTCCAACATCGTTTTTGAGAATTTTGCAGTACATCACAACTGCAGAGGATGGTGAAAACATTTATATATTTTGGGGTTAAGTGGGTTAAAATCTTCATAGAGGTCACAGAGGGTACAGAGGGACATGCCAAAATGCTGAATGTTGGCACTTTAGCAAGTCTTTTTATTCATATAAAAAGCTGATAACATTTTCTGTGTGGTCTATATTACTTCAAATATCAAAGGGGTGCAAAATGTATTCTATTCGTGGAACGACCCACCTACCCTCGTACAGCCAGTCAGCGATCCCATTGAAAATGACCCCTTCCTTTCCAGACGATGTCAGTCTGAGGGAGTTGCTCTTCACATCTGATTGGTAGTAAATATTGTTCTCAAATATGTAGATCTGTGGACACAAGGACACACAATGAGAACAGGAAAGTCATTACTGACCTATCACATTTAACATTTGACCTTGGTATGACCTCTACAGGCCTGCACTGTGAAACTCAATGAAACATCAGTGTTTGACAAAATGTATGTTTTGAACCCAGGGACTTCTATGGTAATGTACAGTATATTAAAACACAAATACAAGGCCTACGGTAAAATCTGTTTCAACCCACTCAATTTAGCAGACATATTGAAATTCATGAAAGGGGGAAATAATAACACATTTTCCATTCAGATCTTATTCCCTGATTGGATACGGTTGAAGTGGCCTGGATTCACCCTTGTCCAGAGAAACAGCAGAAACCTAATGACCGATTCCATCAACCTAAAGGACCTGTGTTACATAGAGCAGTGTTGAAATTAGCACCCAATTCCTCAGCCTCAGATGACTACTTTTCCCAGAACCATTCAACGTTTCTCAGCCAGCCAGCTGTCTGCATCAGCCAGACTTACATAAAGCACTGTTATGTAGTCACTTGGTCCTGGAGCTGAGCTGACCCCATCTCAAGCTCTGCAGGCCCCGCTGTTATATCAAAGACATTAAGCAAAGGCAACTTGCCTAAATCGCTTCAGTAGTGTGTGTAGGATAGGATTCAGCAAAAAGAGCTGCTTTTAACAGCAATGACTTGAACAGTTTGAACAGTTTCCACATCAATGTACCATCTGCTTCACTAAAAGCTGAGTTGTCCTTCAACCACAGCAGAGGAGAGGAGTGCGTTTGAAACTACGAGGCGTCTGTTAGGAAATTTGGTTATAACAGGTTTGGTTGCAAGGAACCGCAATCGTAACATTTCTATATAGATTACTTTTTGTTTGGGGCTTGAGTTTGTGTTCACAGATCAGCCCAGCAGCAAAACCCTTCACTTCAAGGATGATGTTGCTGACCCACACAAACCTACTGTGTCAGTTCTGTGCACGAACTGAGTATCCGTATCATTTTTTGGGCCACCAGTAATATAAAACAACTTTGCCAGTAATATCATTTAAATTGTGATGTTGAGTACCTAGCATTGTGTATGCAGACATAAGCCTTCTCATGCTCACTTTTCGTTGGCTCACTGTATGTCAATCCCTGAAAGACTGACTTCCACATTAGTGAAAACATAATGGCCTCCTGTAAGCAACATTTCAATAAGTAAATTATCAATTCGTGTGTTCATCTGATTTCGACACAGTTTATACCAAATGAAGCTCCAGGTCATCCTAAATCAATTGATGTATTGTTTGTCGATATGAATACCATGAAAACACGGAACTACAGTTCTTAACATTTACTCATAACTTCATAATAAATTTGAACCATATCAGACAAATAATCTGTCATGTACTGAACCCTCTGTTTGAAACAATATGGAGGGGATTCAAAGCTTTATTTATTCACATGAAAAATGTATATACTTTTGTATTTCATACCCAAGATTTATATAGAAAAAAAGATCTAAAAAGTAGTTGGACCAGTCCACTATTATACAACTCTTCAGCTTTCTGTGGATATTAGGGTACTAGTCTACTCTTCAAGGCCCTCCCTATTTTATTTTAACCGGGCATAGCATATATAGGCTCAAAAGGTGCCAAATAAAGTAACAGGGTTGATGATTTCTTCTTAAATCAGCCATAAATCCCGTGACTGGGGAATGGAAGCTTGTTGTGTGCAACAGGGAGGGGCAAATGAATGCAAGATGAGCAAATTAAACATCTATTTGGTAAAACATTTCTAGCCTATCTGTGGGTAACAGATTTGACAATTAGATTAGTGTTTCTTTATAAAAATATAGGAATAGTTTCAGCCATATTAAAACAAAATTTCCGTTCACATAACAGGCTTAAACCCTTCAATCCTTAAACCCTTAAATGAGGGACATGCAAAAATGTGGGGGTACTTCAGCAAGTCATCATTCATCTGGAAAATCAGATTTATTGGATTCTCCATGTGGTCTATATAAAAGGGTACTTCATTTAATTAATATAACAAGATTTTATAACCCATAAGACTCTAAGCCCTGTCTAAGCCGGGGTAGGGGGTCTCCATATACAGTGGATTTGGAAAGTATTCAGACCCCTTGACTTTTTTTACATTTTGTTAAGTTACAGCCGCATTCTAAAATTGATTAAATATGTATTTTTTCTTCATCAATCTTTACACACAATACCCCATAATGAAATGTTTGCAAATGTATAAAAAATAAAAACAGTAATACCTTACTTACATAAATATCCAGACCCTTTGCTATGATACTTGGAATTGATCTCAGACGCATCATGTTACCTTTGCTCATCCTTGAGATGTTTCTACAACTTAATTGCAGTCTACCTGTGGTACATTCAATCGATTGGACATTATTTGGAAATGCACACACCTGTAAATGAATTCATAAGGTCCCACAGTTGACAGCGCATGTCAGTGCAAATACCAAGCCATGATGTACGTAGAGCTCCGAGACAGGATTGTGTCGAGGCATATCTGGAGAAGGGTTCCAAAACATTTCTGCAGCATTGAAGGTCCCCAAGAACACAGTGGCCTCCATCATTCCACCCGGGCAAACTGAGCAATCGGGGGAGGGGGGGGGGGGGGGGGGAAGCCTTGGTCAGGGAGGTGACAAAGAACTGGGTGGTCACTCTGACAAAGCTCCAGAGTTCCTCTGTGGAGATGGGAGAACCTTCCAGAAGGACAACCATCTCTGCAGCACTCCACCAATCAGGCCTTTATGTTAGAGTGGCCAGACAGAAGCCACTCCTTAAAAAGGAACATGAAAACCAGTTTGGAGTTTACCAAAAGGCACTGAAAGACGCTCAGACCATGAGAAAACAAAGGCAACCTGCCAAAATGACTACAGACCCGTAGCACGTCTATAGCCCTGAAGTGCTTTGAAAGGCTGGTAATGGCTCACATCATCACCATTATCCCAGAAACTCTAGACCCACTCCAATTTACCGCCCATACCGCCCAAACAGATCCACAGATGACGCAGATGATCTCTATTGCACTCCACACTGCCCTTTCCCACCTGGACAAAAGGAACACTTATGTGAGAATGCTGTTCATTGACTACAGCTCAACGTTCAACACCATAGTACCCTCAAAGCTCATCACTAAACTAAGGATCCTGGGACTAAACACATTCCACTGCAACTGGATCCTGGACTTCCTGACGGGCCGCCCCCCAGGTGGTGAGGGTAAGTAGCAACACGTCTGCAACACTGATCCTCGACACTGGAGCTCCCCAGGGGTGCGTGCTCAGTCCCCTTCTGTACTCCCTGTTCACCCACGACTGCATGGCCAGGCACGACTCCAATATCATCATTACGTTTGCAGACAACACAACAGTGGAAGGCCTGATCACCGACAATGACGAGACAGCCCATAGGGAGGTCAGAGACCTAGCTGGGTGGTGCCAGAATTAACAACCTATCCCTCAACATAACCAAGACTAGGGAGATGATTGTGGACTACAGGAAAAGGAGGACCGAGCACGCCCCCATTCTCATCGACGGTACTGTAGTGGAGCAGGTTGAGAGCATCAAGTTCCTTGGTGTCCACATCAACAACAAACTAGAAAGGTCCAAACACACCAAGACAGTCGTGAAGAGGGAACGACAAAGCCTATTCCCCCTCAGGAAACTAAAAATATGTGGCATGGGTCCTGAGATCCTCAAAAGGTTTTACAGCTGCAACATCGAGAGCATCCTGACCGGTTGCATCACTGCCTGCTACGGCAATTGCTCGGCCTCCGACCGCAAGGCACTACAGAGGGTAGCACGTCCGGCCCAGTACATCACTGGGGCTAAGCTGCCTGCCATCCAGGTACTCTACAACGGGCAGTGTCAGAGGAAGGCCCTACATTTTGTCAAAGACCTCAGCCACCCCAGTCATAGACTGTTCTCTCTAATACTGCATGTTCAAGCAGTACCGGAGTGTCTAGGACAAAAAGGCTTCTCAACAGTTTTTACCCCCAAACCATAAGACTCCTGAACAGGTAATCAAATGGCTACACAGACTATTATCATTTTGCGCCTCCCCCCAACCCCTCTTTTACGCTGATGCTACTCTCTGTTTATCATATATGCATAGTCACTTTAACCATATTTACATACACTTACTACCTCAATCAGTCTGACTAACAAGTGTCTGTATAAAGCCTTGCTACTGTTATTTACAACAGTTTTTTGCTGTTGTTTTATTTCTTTACTTACCTATTGTTCACCTACTACATTTTGTGCGCTATTGGTTAGAGCCTGTAAGTAAGCATTTCACTGTAAGGTATTCACCTGTTGTATTTGGGGAACGTGACAAATAACATTTGATTTGATTTTGACATGGATAGAGCAGGTGTTCCTAATATTTTGAACACTCAGTGTACATTTTACAAACATTTACAGTATATATATACACATTTTAAATATATGTTGGAATGTATTTAAAATGTATTAAATACATGTTTTTCAAATACATTATTATTGTATTTTTTTCCCGTATGGGTATCGAAGATATGTGTACTAGCAGTATCATCTATTCATAAGATACACTTATGGCTAATGATGCAGCGTATGCCACTCGAGAGTCCCGCATGCCTGCACATCTGTCTGCCTCTCACCCCTCATCACCAGTAATGGCCCTCTAATGGAGGTGAGTTTGATTTATGCCCAAATCAACCACACAGAATGTTCCAAATGTAGACAAGAAGCCACTAATATACTTAAGCCTGTTAGATGTTGACAAAAGGCTGTATGTTGGAATCAATCATCTAATTTGGCTGATTTCCATTTGAAAATGAACTGGAGTTTCTCTTTCAAATACTCGTTTCAGAATCTCACATATGGGGACATTCCCTTCAAGGCTGGACCACAGGGAAGATCCAATTACACATCTGCCATATACAGACAGGAAGCATGGCGAATAATGGGGAACCCCACTCCTTATAAGGTGCTACGATCCCATCCTCTAGTCATTATTGTTTTCTACCTTACGGAAATCACAAGCTCTCTCTACAGTGAACAGCTGATGGTCCAAGCTCCAACATGCAGGGCTAAGTGAAATAAAATAATGAAATTGGTATTAAAAAAACATCAATAGAAATAAAATAGCACTATATACAACAACTGTAGCAGTGATTAATAAATAAAATGTCCATTGGAGTGGGGATTGACCATAGGGGGAGCAGCTGGACCATTGAGGGGGTGTGGGGACCAAGTGAAAAAACAAAACAACTCTGACCCCAGTGCAACTGTAGATCCAAGTCACATTGTACCACTGTAAAGGTGCAACTGTAGATCCAAGTCACTAGGTACCACTGTAAAGGTGCAACTGTAGATCCAAGTCACTAGGTACCACTGTAAAGGACATTACGCAGCTTGCTTAGTGATTACTACTTCATCCTAATTTGGCTCCCTGATGCTCAAACCCAGGACTTCTGCCTTGCTAGCACACATAACCACCCTCAAGTGTTTTACCAGTCGGCACCACTCGAAAAGCCAGCTATTTGCTGGTGCAAGTGGGGACACATCAGGCTAAGGAGTAAGTTATTCACATCACCATATGCGACATTCAATCCTCAAACTTACTCAACAGCGACCCCAGCGTTGAGCTTAATGCAACTGTAGATGAAACATGTCAATATGAATAAATTAAACTATAAGACATATCAAAATATTAACTCAAAAGCATGAATTCAATACTTTTGATGAACTTTACAAATAAAACAGGATATATTTTCTTACTAAGTTACACTTAGAGATAGCTTTATTCGCTAGCTTCTTATACCTGTACTTCGTAGCATTACTTATCCCCTCGTCTAGCTTACCAGTGCCCTCACTGGCTAGGCTGACTCTCTGGGAGAGTTTTAGCCTGTAGAGCAACTCTCCGGCTAATGACGTCCCTACCTCATGGTCAGGCTTGATGAGGCCAAATTTTCCTGGGGCATCCCTTTTCCAGCCTGGGTTTTACAGCCCTGGCTATGGAGCCTACTGTCAGAATTAGTGCAGACCTGGAGGTAAGCAGTCCTAGCCCCCTAGCTAATGAGAGGGGCAGCACACAGCACTGGTGGCTTCCTGCCCTAACCTCTCTCTAGTTTAGCATATCCTTCTCTCCCCAACTTGTGGTACTAGAGAGACACTCCTTCGTTTTCCTAACCTATCCCCTGTGCAGCAGCTCATCGTTCCAACCCGCTGA
This sequence comes from Oncorhynchus masou masou, assembly GCF_036934945.1. Lineage (NCBI taxonomy): Eukaryota > Metazoa > Chordata > Actinopteri > Salmoniformes > Salmonidae > Oncorhynchus > Oncorhynchus masou. The sequence goes on along the minus strand of NC_088221.1, from coordinate 9,320,042 downwards.
CAGCAGTAGGTGTGGAAGTTGCACTTCTCCCCCGAGTGCCCTCCCTATCAAGGCTCTCCCCCGACACCTTTAGGTTCCAGCCAGGACCAGAAGACAGTATGATTCAGACAGGAGCAGGATGACAGAACATCAGTTGCCCTCAAGCACCATTCCCGTTCAGTGCTCTCAGCATCTTTCCTCCTTATAATAATTTTTCCATGTTGCATCCAGGCGCCTTGCCAAAGACTCTTTGGCACGCCGCCAGAGGGCACGGTTGCCTCGGCGAATGAGAGTCTCAGCGCCTGAAAGGCGCCCCACCAAGTTGGTGGAGATCTGTCACGCATGGTGGGTATAGTCGCTTGGGGACAACAGTCTTCAGCCAGCTACCTGCAACGTAATATCTGCAAATTCGGTTTTAGTGGCCTACGGCGACTCAGCTCTATTGCTAGAGGACTGTGCTATTGAGCTAGGGACCATTCAGTATGTTGGAAATGCTACTTCCTCTCTTCCCAAAGGAACTTCCATTGCACCTCACTGTCCCGTTCTGTTGTACTCTGCATTTGGTTCACAGGAGAGGGGCCAAAGCTGACCAGATATAGCTGTCCTGCTCTAAGAATAGGAAGTCACGAGACCAGTTGTGCCGCTTTTATGCTTCTGGGTTGCACTGTTGGCTGGAAGATTGCTTTCTTCCCCCAGAATGTTAGATGTAGCAGGCACCCTCCCTTCTGTTTTCAGTAGATATAGCTGTACATGAGCGTTGTCTCCTATCTCTCACAACCAGCCATTGACGCACAAATGGAGATACTCCATCCCCATTCATACACACTGTCTCTCTGATTTGGCCAGTGTAGGAGGGAATTCTTTGACTACAGCCCGACCACTCGTCCATAGACAATCCGGGGCCCCCTTCCAAACACGCACTGCTACAGTTAAGTGTGTTCAAGAGATTCTGAAACAAATCGTTCTGAAACAAATCATTATGGACTGTTCCAAAAGATAACTTCTTGCTATACCGGTTGGCAGTTGTCAAGCCCTGACCATAGTTTGCTTTGTATGTTTCTATGTTTTGTTTGGTCAGGGTGTGATCTGAGTGGGCATTCTATGTTGGATGTCTAGTTTGTCTGTTTCTGTGTTTGGCCTGATATGGTTCTCAATCAGAGGCAGGTGTTAGTCGTTGTCTCTGATTGGTAACCATATTTACGTAGCCTGTTTTGTCATGGTGGGTGATTGTCTATGTGTAGTGTTTGTGTCAACACGATTGTTCATTAGTGTCACTGTTGTCACTTTGTTGTTTTGTAGTGTTCAGTTGTTCCCATTAAAATGATGAACACTTACAACGCCGCATCTTGGTCCTCCTCTCTATCTCCAGACGACATCCGTGACAGCAGTTCCCTCCATTGCTCTAGGGAAGGGGTGCGTTACTCACGCTTGACCTCCAAGACTATCTCGGGCCCTGTCGGTCTTGTTTATTTTAGCAGCTGTTCAGCCAAAGTTAGGCATCCACTTTTCCCCCCTGTGACAAAGTATGTAGCAATGTAGCAAAATTTGAAATGTTGTTTATATTTGTATTTATTTTTGGTAATTTGTACCCCAAAGTCCAATTGGTAGTTACAGTCTTGTCCCATCGCTGCAACTCTCGTACAGTCTTGGGAGAGGCAAAGGTCGAAAGCCATGGCTCCTCTGAAACACGACCCTGCCAAGCCACACTGCTTCTTGACACACTGCTCGCTTAACCCGGAAAGCCAGCTGCTCCAATATGTAGAAGGAAACACCGTACAGCTGGCGATCGACGTTAGCGTGCATGCAACCGGCCGCCACAAGGAGTTGCTTGAGCGCGATGGGACAGACATCCCTGCCGGCCAAACCCTCCCCTAAACCAGACGACTCTGGGCCAATTGTGTGCCACCTCATGGGTCTCCCGGTTGCGGCGTATGCGACACAGACCAGGATCAAACCCAAATCTGTAGTGACACCTCTAGCACTTCGATGCAGTGCCTTAACCTGCTGCCACACTCGGGAGGCCCAAATTTTATTTTTATTTTTACATTGGATAAAAGTAGACAGAGCGAGAAAATAGTATAAAAAAAATAGTTGATAAACAACCTCACTTTTGAGAAAATGCTCTTCTTTGCCTACACCCATTCAGCATCGTTCACACCCTTTTACGCTTTAGCCACCCAGCTCTTTAAGGATTCACATGTGAGTCCATGTACTAAACAACCAAAGAATTTCAAGACGAAAGGCTGGTTTATATTACGGGTGTGTTCGTAAATTCAATCTGGAATGTCAGAATGCTCAGAGTACGCTCTGGGCATTCGGAAACTCAAAGCGTTGTCATATTGTCTGTTCGTAAATCCGAGGATTAGGGTTGATCTGAGCATTCTGACCTAACAGCAGTCAAGCACCCTAAGCTAACTGGCTAATGTTGGCTAGCATGCTAGCTACTTCCAGACACAAATGAGATAACAGCTCACTCTGACCATTTTACTTGCCCTAGCAGAGCTGGTTAGGCTGTTTTGATGTTATCCAGAGGGTTGGTGACTGCAACTGTGCTGCTAGCAACAATTTAATTGCGCTTTTTTTGGCAACGTTTTACTGACACTGGCCATATTCAACAGGTGTTAAGCGTTCACAAATTCGTCAGTTATTCTGCACTCTGGCACACTCAGACGAGTGCGCTGAAATCATAGTAGATAGCCAGAGAAAATTTGCCAGCTATGTCTATTGACAGATGTCGCAGTGTCATCATGAACATTCTATTGAAATGGTTTCTTGCATAGTGGAGTCTTCGTTTAGACAGGTAACATTAGCTGGCTAGCTAAACAATGAACCATTATCCCAACACATAACGTTTCTACTCTGCATGAATCTGCAGGTAACTAACAAACCAAGTTCAATGTTAGCTAGCTAACTAACATTAGGCTATAACTAGCAATGCAAATGGCTCTGTGATATGAATAATATCACAACACAGATCATACACGTAACATTAGCTAGCGAGCCAACTAGCTAACAGTACACTTTAACTTGAAATGAAAACAATTTTCTGACTAAATTAGAATTGTGTAATATCTGAAAATACAGCTAGCTAGACTATCTTACCCATATACATGGATTGACTACCTGGCCTGATGATTACTTGCTGTCCCCAGTCCACCTGGTCATGCTGCTGCTCCAGTTTCAACTGCCTGCGGCTATGGAACCCTGACCTGTTCACCGGATGTGTTACCTGTCCCAGACCTGCTGTTTTCAACTCTCTAGAGACAGCAGGAGTGGTAGTGATACTCTGAATGATCAGCTATGAAAAGCCAACTGACATTTACTCCTGAGGTGTTGACCTGTTTCACCCTCGACAACCACTGTGATTATTATTATTTGACCCTGCTGGTCATCTATGAACATTTTAAGATCTTGGCCATGTTCTGTTATAATCTCCACCCGGCACAGCCAGAAGAGGACTGGCCACTCCTCATAGATTGGTTCCTCTCCAGGTTTCTTCCTCGGTTCTGGCTTTTCTAGGGAGTTTTTCCTAGCCACCGTGCTTCTACACCTGCATTGCTTGCTGTTTGGGGTTTTAGGCTGGGTTTCTGTAAAGCACTTTGTGACATCAGCTGATGTAAAAAGCGCTTTAAAAATAAATTTGATTGATTGGACGCTTCTCCCTCTCTGTCACGGATGCCATGTTTGCCTTAGTTTGAATATGTAATCCGGAAACAGGTGTTTTATACCACAACCTTCTTATGTGTGTTCTCTTTTCAACTCTGTCTGCATATTTGCAATCAAACGGCAGAATTTTCTCGATCTCCTTAGCTATCATACTCTAATTCAACCATGCATTCTACTGATTTCAAAACTCGGACCTCCAGAAAGTGGAGAGCCACACCTTTGCAGCTCTACTACGAGATGTCTTTCAAAAAATCTGTTTTAGGGTCTCCACTTCAGCTCTGTATGGGTTCTGATTGACAGTTGTTCTGAAGTTGAGCACCACGCATGACAAGAAGTTTCACCCATCCCTCTAATTGGGCAATTTTTGCAATTGTTTTTGTTGTCTGAGTGAGGGAAATGCTGTAAATTCGGACTCGATTATCTGTTTGTTTATTTTTCTTACTTAATTTTTTACAAATCAGCTTTGTTGCAGAGGGGCTCATAAGTAAGCATTTCACGGTAATGACTACACCTGTTGTATTCGACGCATGTGACAAATAAAATAGGATTTGTTTAGATTTTTAAAAGATGAGATGTTGAGGACTATAATAAATACTACTTTGATATTATGATCACTACGTTTCGATGTAGAGTTAGTTACAAGATGACATGGCATCATACTCTGGGCTGTCCTGAACAGAATGAGCCAGTTTGTTATATTGTGAAGAGAATTTGCCGCAGACCACGCATCTGACTCCAATCTATATTAACCAAAATTATGATCTGTTCTCTGAATTGCATTGTAAAAGTCTAATACGGTAAGATCGTATTTTATAATTTAGCAAGTCACGTTGGTAATAGAACAAGCTTTCAAATTATGTCTACCTGACCCAGATTGTGATTTATAATGGACCGTTTTGGATTGCGTAAACAACATTAATTGTGTAAAGGCGGGCATGCAGGGCTGTGTTCCACACAAAACAACAAAAAAATGTGCTTGCACTAGTTCCTCAATGGCACAGCTAAGAGAGCAAAAAAAAAGCATATTATAGTTGAAGACTCTTGTTTGAGTCATTGAAATTGCTTAGGAACTATGCACACTTTGGAGAGGTGTATGGCCACTTGGAAACACCAGTTAGACCTGTGGCGTGCCGAGGTTATGTATTTCCATATTTATTCTGTAAGAAACACTTCAATTTAGCCCTTTCCATATAGACCAATTCCCATCTGTTTAAGGGCTTAAGTTTGGATCCATTTTTGAGTTTTCCCATCTGTTTGGACGGAGTTGGGCTAGACATAAAAGCTACCACCTGCTCTACGCATATGTCCCTTAGTTTGGGGCATCTGAGGGATGAGTCTTTCCCCATATGTGAGATACCGAAACAAGTATTTGAAAGAGAACTTACAGTTACTTGAGTAACCCCGTTACTCTGATATTATGAATGAGGTACTGTATCTCACCGCGTTTCCCTTCTCGCTATGTGTAAGGAAGAAAACATATGCTTCATAATCAGTACAGGGTGGGATTGTGGTGCCTTATAAGAAGTGGGGTTCCCCACTATCCATCATGCCTCCTGTCTGTCAACAAAAGATGTTGTGTGATTGGAACTTCCTCGATTACGCCCGTCTCGAAGGGTGTGTCCCCATATGTGCAACACCTCACTCAGAGAACCGGGGTTACACAAGTAAGACAATGCAAGGGTCATTAAGCATTCCAAATCAACCTGATTATGCTGTTTCCAACATTTCAGAAAGGCTGGCCTCCCGTTTTAGTTCAGATACATTTTGGATGCCACTTGCCCCTGGATTAGACTAATAGGGTTCTGGGGTCTTGGTTTGAAAAACTGCTTTATTGTATCACATTTTTTGGGGATACCATAATGATCCTGCCATTAGTTTCCCCATGATATCGGAAAAATACATTAACCTTCTTGGCACTTTATGGGCGGCAGGTGGCCTAGTGGTTAGAGCGTTCGTTGGGCCAGTAACCGAATGGTTGCTGGATTGAATCCTCAAGCTAACAAGGTAAAAATCTGTCATTCTGCCCCAGAACAAGGCAGTAAACCCACTGTTTCCTGGTAGGCTGTCATTGTATATCTGACTTTGTTCTTAACTGACTTGCTTAGTTAAATAAAGCTTCAATAAAAACATTTAGATACAGCAGTGCGCCCACTATCCAAATGAATAGTACTAGGTTTGAATCAAACATGGCCCAATTTCATAGTATTTTGTGTCAGAAGTGGGCGCACTGCTGTATCTAAATGTTGAGACGTGAGACCATCAGAACTGTGTCTGAGCAGCCATATGTAAAAGCTTAAAAGAAGCCTTCCAGAGGTGATGGGGCAATGTGGTTAATCCTGCTCCGGAGCTTCACTACAAAGTACTACAAAATGAGCAGATGTTACATAAATAGTCAGGCTTGGAGGAAATGGAGATGGTCTACATTTAAATGGCATCCTGAATGTCAAATTAGTATAGGTTATTTCAGGTGTACTTGGCATTTCACTACTGATTGTTATCGTTTATCAAATATCATCTTTCCAATCATCTGACTGAAAGCTGTCAACATGTTTGAATGTCCACTAGAAGTGAATTGCCAAAAAGGGCCAGACATTCACCTTTACAACATGAAAATACTTAAAAACCAGCACCTTCTAACCCAAGACAAGAGGTTGAGTGGCTATTATCTATACATTCTGGCCTCACATGTAATTCACTCAAACATACATTTCCATGTAAGAAAGAGAAATATCAAATCAAATCAAATTGTATTGGTCACATACACATGGTAAGCAGATGTTAATGCGAGTGTAGCAAAATGCTTGTGCTTCTAGTTCTGACAGTGCAGTAATATCTAACAAGTAATCTAACAATTCCCTAACAACTACCTAACACACAAATCTAAAGGGGTGAATGAGAATATGTACATGTAGTATATGGATGAGCGATGGCCGAGCGGTTATAGGCAAGGTGCAATAGATGGTATAAAATACTGTATATAAACGTGATATGAGTAATGTAAGATATGTAAACATTATTTAAGTGGCATTAATTAAAGTGGCATTGTTTAAAGTGACTAGTGATCCATTTATTAAAGTGTCCAGTGATGGGGTCTCAATGTAGGCAGCATCCTCTCAAGTTAGTGTTTGCAGTTTCGCAGTCTGATGGCCTTGAGATAGAAGCTGTTTTTCAATCTCTTTTCAAACTCCCAGGTTTGATTCACTGTTGCGCCTTCTTCACCACACTGTCTGTGTGGGTGGACCATTTCAGTTTGTCTGTGATGTGCACGCCCAGGAACATAACACTTTCCACCTTGTCCGCTGCTGTCCCTTTGGTGTGGGTAGGGGGGGTGCTCCCTCGGCTCTTTCCTGAAGTCCACGATCATCTCCTTTGTTTTGTTGACGTTGAGTGAGAGATTGTTTTCCTGACACCACCTCCTCCCTGTAGGCTCTCTCGTCGCTGTTGATGATCAAGCCCACTACTGTTGTGTCGTCTGCAAACTTGATGATTGAGTTGGAGGCATGCATGGCCACGCAGTCGTGGGTGAACAGGGAGTATTGGAGAGGGCTGAGCACACACCCTTGTGGGGCCCCAGCATTGAGGGTCAGCGAAGTGGAGATGTTGGTTGGAGGTCCGTCAGAAAGTCCAAGACCCAGTTGCACAGGGCGTGGTTGAGACCCAGGGCCTCTAGCTTGATGATGAACTTGGAGGGTAATATGATGTTGAATGCTGAGTTGTTGTCAATGAACAGTATTCTGACATAAGTATTATTTTTGTCCAGATGGGGAGAGCAGTGGGTGGAGGGACGGTGTTTGCATCATCTGTGGACCTGTTGGGGCGGTATGCAAGCTGAAGTGGGTCTAGGGTGGCCGTTAAGGTGGCAGTGATGTGATCCTTGATGAGCCTCTCAAAGCGCTTCATGATGACGGAAGTGAGTGCTACGAGGCGGTAGTCGTTTAGATCAGTTAATCTTTGCCTTCTTGTGTACAGGAACAATGGTAGCCATCTTGAAGCATGAGGGGACAACTGACAGGGATAGGGAGCGATTGAATATGTCTGTAAACATACCAGCCAGCTGGTCTGAGCATGCTCTGAGGACGCGGCTAGTGATGCCATCTGGGCCAGCAGCCTTGTGAGGGTTAACACGTTTAAATGTTTTACTCATGTCAGCTATGGAGAAGGAGGGTGGGTGCAGTCTTTGTAAGTGAGCAGCGATGGTGGCACTGTATTATCCTAAAAGCGGGCAAAGAAGGTGTTTAGTTTGTCTGGAAGCGTGACAGCTGTGTCCGTGAAGTGGCTCTTTTTGTAGTTTGTGATTTCCTGTAGACCCTGCCACATAGGTTTTGTGCCTGAGCCGTTGAATTACAACTCCACCTTTTCCCTGTACCAGCATTTCGCTTGTTTGATTGCCTTGAGGAGGGAATAACTACACTGTTTATATTCAGCCATATTTCCAGACCTCTTTCCATGGTTAAATGTGGTGGATCGTGCTTTCAGTTTTGCGCAAATGCTGCCATCCATTCAGGTTTCTGGTTAGGGTAGGTTTTACTAGTCACAGTGGGTACAACATCTCCAATACACTTCTTTATAAACGCACTCACCAAGTCAGCGTATAGATCAATGTTGTTCTCTGAGGCTGACCGGAACATATTCCAGTCCGCGTGATCAAAACAATCTTGAAGCGTGGCTTCCGATTGATCAGTCCAGCGTTGAATGGTTCTCGTCACTGGTTAATCTTGTTTGAGTTTCTGCCTATAAGATGGTAAGAGCAAAATGGCGTCGTGATTGGATTTGCCAAAGGGAGGGCGGGGGAGGGCTTTGTATGCATCACGGAAGTAAGAGTAACAGTGGTTGGGAGTATTAGCCATGCGTGTCATGCAATCAATATGCTGATAGAATTTAGGTAGCCTTGTTCTCAAATTTGCTTTGGTAAAATCCCCAGCTACAATAAATGCAGCCTCCGCAGTCCGGAACCTCCTGAGACGGTCTGCAGTCCAGAGTCTCCAGCGACGGTCTGCAGTCCAGAGTCCCCAGCGACGGTCGGCAGTCCAGAGCCTCCTGCAATGGTCCACGTTCCGGAGTCCCCAGCAATGACCTACTGTTCCGGCAAAGATCGGCGGAAGGACGTATCCGCGAGCGGAGTGGGTACTTCGCCCTGCACCGGAGCAGCCCCCAACAGTAGAGGCCCACCCAGACCCTTCCCTATCGGCCGGAGTCCGCACCTTTGGAGGGAGGCACTGTCACGCCCTGACCATAGAGCGCTTTTTATTCTCTATATTGGTTAGGTCGGGGTGTGACTAAGGTTGGGTAATCTAGGTGAATATATATATCTATGTTGGCCTGGTATGGTTCCCAATCAGAGGCAGCTGTTTATCATTTAGGTAGCCATTTCCTCATTGTGCTTTGTGGGATCTTGACTATGTATAGTTGCCTGTGAGCACCATAGCAGCTTCACGTTTCGTTTTGCATTTATTGTTTTCTTTGAGTTTCACTTCAAAATAAAGAGGATGGAACCATACCACGCTGGATCTTGGTCCACTCATTGTAACGACCGTGACACGTTTCCAGTTTACATAGACTCCAGTGAAGTTTCGTGAGGGCCATCTTGTTGTTCGCTTGAGGGGAAATGTACACTGCTGTGATTATAACTGACAATAATTCTCTCGGTAGGTAAAATGGCCGGCATTTGATTGCAAGGAATTCTAGGCCGGGTAGGCAGAAGGACTTGAGTTCCTGTATGTTGTTATGATTACACCATCATGAAGCACACACTCCGGATCCTCCTATTCCCAGAGAGGTGTTCATCTCTGTCTGCGTGATGCATGGAGAAGCCAGGTGACTGAACCGATTCCGACAACATATCCCGAGAGAGCCATGTTTCCGTGAAACAGAGAATGTTACAATCTCTGATGTCTCTTTGGAAGGCAACCCTTGCTTGAATTTCGCCTACCTTGTTGTCAAGAGACTGGACATTGGCAAGTAGTATACTCGGGAGCGGTAAGCAATGTGCATGTCTACGGAGCCTGACCAGGAGGCTGCTTCCTCTGCGGCGCTGTTGTTTTGGGTCGGCTACTGGGATTAGATCCATTTTCCTGGGTGGTGGTCCGAACAGAGTATCTGCTTCAGGAAAGTCGTATTCCTGGTCTGGATAAGAGCGTCTGCCAAATGACTTAAATGTAAATGTAGTAATGTTGGTAAGTTGCTCTTATATCCAATAGTTCTTCCCTGCTGTATATAATAATGTTTGTTTTTTATTTTACCTTTATTTTACTAGGCAAGTCAGTTAAGAACAAATTCTTATTTTCAATGACAGCCTAGGAACAGTGGGTTAACTGCCTGTTCAGGGTCTGAATGACAGATTTGTAACTTTGTCAGCACGGGGATTTGAACTTGCAACCTTCCGGTTACTAGTCCAATGCTCTAACCACTAGGCTACCCTGCCGCCCCATAAGACAAGATTTCCTGCGGTAACAATGTAAGAAATAATACATGAAAAAATAAAATACTGCATACTTTCCGAGGCGACCATCTCTGTCGGCGCCATTTGTATATGACAGCAAGGCAATAGCATACAACAAGGGAGCTGCCAGAGTATATCAAAACATAGATTATTCCATTGTCTGAGATATTGTGAATATGACATAGTCCATTGTTGCGTCTTTAATGAGAAGCATGATTCACTTTCAACAGCAACATAATCAAAACACATTCTAATTAAAAGTTCAGAATGCACTCCATGCGGGGATTAAATAGGAGAACAATTAAGTTAAACAAAGCAATTACATGAGGAAGAGGAAAGAAAATCATCCCGAAGGCCAAACCAATAAAGAACATAATTTTGAAAATACAGAATAAAGAGATGTATAAAAACTGTTGATCCTTGGCATACCAACCGCTCCTAATCCTTTGCACATACAGTATCAGTCAAACGTTTGGGCACACTTACTCATTCAAGGGCTTTTCTTTATTTATACAATTTTCCACATTCTAGAATTATAGTGAAGACATCAAAACTATGAAATAACACATATGGAATCATGTAATTAACAAAAAAGTGTGAAACAAATCTAAATTGACTTTAGATTTTAGATTCTTCAATGTAGCCATCCTTTGCCTTGATGACAGCTTTGCACACTCTTGGCATTCTCTCAACCAGCTTCATGAGGTAATCACCTGGTACTGTATTTTTAAGGCCACAGCCAACACTTGTTAAAGCAACTTCTTTTAAGTTTATACAAGCTGTACCCAAAAGTAGCTGACATAAGCCTAAGTAATGACTATAGTCAGTTACCTTCAACATTGGGGTGGGTAAATGCAGAATATTGCAAATTTGGAGGGGAGCCCTGACCAGGACTCAAACCTGTGTCCAGCGACTATCAACCTGATACTTTAGCCATTACGCCAAAAAAATGCTAACTTCCTAATTGGGAGTAATATTCAAAAGCAATGTGATAAAGGGTTGTGACTTTAATCGCCGGCACAGGAAAAATCACATTATGAATGGTAACATGGGAGATATAAGAGGATTGAATGGACGAATGGCCTACTTGTGGTCACAGACCACTTGTCTTTGACTTACCAGTTGCTGGCCCTGTACTCCCCACGCAGCATACTGCAGAATAGAATTCAGCACCTCTGGAGGATCCAGCTCCCATACCTCTCTGAAAAACAACATTAAGTAACAGTAACACTGCTGCTTAGAGCAGCTGACAGATTTTGTTTGAAGGACAGTGCTCAACACCTCTCAGCCTACTAGACTTGGACTGCCTGCCTTTCAAATTAACATTTGAAAACTTGGACTGCTTATATTCAAATTAACATTTAAAACTTTAAAAGCTAATTTCACAATATTGTTTTATCATCATAATTGAAATGTAGTTAATGCCTGAGATAAACTGCCTGAGAAAAGATAGTCTTGACAAGTAAACAAACACATCAAGACCCCAACAAAGTTAATGGTAAACAAGCAAGCAAAACATACCTTGTGTGGACGTTGTAAACGCTATATGAGGCCATGTATGAATGCCGGAAAACCTGGAACAAAAGAGAGAAAAGAAAGAGGAGATTACTGCATGAAATATTTACGATGGAGGCAGCTTGGCTGATAACAACATCATAAAAACAGGCAGAGAAAGGCATCAAACAGAATAGACCGGTAGCTGTTTTCACAGATAGATTCTGGGGACAATGCAATTTGCATGGTTGACAGCTGGGAGATGAGACATTTTAATTCCATCTGAGAAACCGATCATGCAACCCCCATGACTTTAGGTCTGAAAGCCCGGGAGTATGAAAGACACAGAGAGAAAGGCAGGAGGGAGGGGGAGAGAGAGAGCATCCAAATGGTTCTGACTAGGGTGTTTGTAAATCTGTCTGGATTCCCCTCGAGAAGCTGTGCCTGACATGATAGTATAATTCAGACTGTAGACGGGGAAAAGAGAGTAAGAGAGAGAAAGAAAGAAAGAAAAAGAGGGATAGACACACCTGATTCAGACTCAAGTGTTTGATATATCTGTTTGAGCAGACAGGAGTCTAAAAACAGGGATGCCACAGCCGAGGATGGATAGCTCAAATTAACAAGTGCTTCTTCATTTGAAAAGGATGCACTTTGCCACAGTGAATTATGCATAGCGCATGAGGACGGCGGAAAGGCCCGAAGGTGGTGGCAAAGATGTGATAGCGCTAGATTGATGAGCACCAGAAATAGTGTTGACAAGCCAAGATGAGTGATCTCAGAAAGGGAGGGAGGTGGAGAGTGCACCTCCGATGGCTTTGACAAAATATGTCTCATCTACCTCAGTTGCTATAAGCTGCTAAGCAACAGAGACGCAGGTAAGGGTTAAAGCTCTGTGAAAACACATCCCTGGCTAGGAACTAAAACGCCCATGCGTTTAGATGCGCCGCAACTTCATGCACCGACAGAGATGGCCGCCTCGCTTCGCGTTCCTAGGAAACTATGCAGTATTTTTTTTTTTATGTGTTATTTATTACATTGGTACCCCAGGTAATCTTAGGTATTATTACATACAGTCGGGAGGAACTACTGGATATAAGAGCAACGTCAACTCACCATCATTACGACCAGGAATACGACTTTCCCGAAGCGGATCCTGTGTTTTGCCCACCACCCGGGACAATGGATCGAATCCCAGCCGACGAACCAATACAACGACGCCGTAAAAGGGGCAGACGAAACTGTCTTCTGGTCAGGGCACATCGCGCACCGCTCTAGAGCATACTACTCGCCAATGTCCAGTCTCTTGACAACAAGATTGATGAAACCCGAGCAAGGGTAGCATTCCAGAGAGACATCAGAGTCTGTAACGTTCTTTGCTTCACGGAAACATGGCTCACTCGAGACACGCTATCGGAGTCGGTACAGCCAGCTGGTTTCTTCACGCATCGCGCCGACAGAAACAAACATCTTTCTGGTAAGAAGAGGGGCGGGTATGCTTTATGATTACGTGGTGTGATCATAACAACATACAGGAACTCAAGTCCTTCTGTTCACCTGACATAGAATTCCTCACAATCAAATATTGACCGCATTATCTACCAAGAGAATTGTCTTTGATTATAATCACAACCGCATATATTCCCCACCAAGCAGACACATCGATGGCCCTGAACAAATTTTATTTGACTCTATGTAAACTGGAAACCACATATCCTGAGGCTGCATTCATTGTAGCTGGGGATTTTAACAAGGCTAACCTGAAAACAAGACTCCCTAAATTCTATCAGCATATTGATTGTGCTACCAGGGCTGGCAAAACCCTGGATCAATGTTATTCTAAATTCCGCGACGCATATAAGGCCCTCCCCCGCCCTCCTTTCAGAGAAGCTGACCACGACTCCATTTTGTTGCTTCCAGCCTATAGACAGAAACTAAACAGGAAGCTCCCGCTCTCAGGTCTGTTCAACGCTGGTCCGACCAATCTGATTCCACGCTTCAAGATTGCTTCGATCACGTGGATTGGGATATGTTCCGCATTGCGTCAAACAACAACATTGACGAATACGCTGATACACTGAGCGAGTTCATTAGCAAGTGATTTGGCGATGTCGAACCCACAGCAACTATTAACTTCTTCGATATAGGGGCGCTCTTTTAATTTTTGGATAAAAAAACGTTCCCGTTTTAAACAAGATATTTTGTCACGAAAAGATGCTTGACTATGCATATAATTGACAGCTTTGGAAAGAAAACACTGCAAAGATATTATCTGTGAGTGCCACAGAACTGATGCTACAGGCGAAAGCAAGATGAAATTTCAAACAGGAAATGGCCCAGATTTTGAAGGCGCTGTGTTCCAATGTCTCCTTATATGGCTGTGAATGCGCCAGGAATGAGCCTACACTTTCTGTCGTTTCCCCAAGGTGTCTGCAGCATTGTGACGTATTTGTAGGCCTATCATTGGAAGATTGACCATAAGAGACTACATTTACCAGGTGCCCGCTTGGTGTCCTCCGTAGAAATTATTGCGTAATCTCCAGCTGCGTGCATTTTACCATTTGCTTCAGAGGAGAAACCCAACTGCCACGAATGATTTATCATCGAATAGATATGAGAAAAACACCTTGAGGATTGATTCTAAACAACGTTTGCCATGTTTCTGTCGATATTATGGAGTTAATTTGGGAAAAAGTTGTAATGACTGAATTTTCGGTGGTTTTTCTTAGCCAAACGTGATGAACAAAACGGAGCGATTTCTCCTACACAAATAATTTTGGGGGGAAAAACTGAACATTTGCTATCTAACTGAGAGTCTCCTCATTGAAAACATCCAAAGTTCTTCAAAGGTAAATGATTTTATTTGAATGCTTTTCTTGTTTTTGTGAAAATGTTGCCTGCTGAATGCTAGTCTAATGCTATGCTAGCTATCAATACTCTTACACAAATGCTTGTGTAGCTATGGTTGAAAAGCATATTTTGAAAATCTGAGATGACAGTGTTGTTAACGAAAGGCTAAGCTTGTGAGTGAATATATTTCTTTCATTTCATTTGCGATTTTCATGAATAGTTAACGTTGCGTTATGGTAATGAGCTTGAGGCTATGATTACGCTCCCGGATACGGGATTGCTCGACGCAAGAAGTTAAAACATTCACCAACCAGAAACCGTGGATTGATGGCAGCATTCGCGCGAAACTGAAAGCGCGAACCACTGCTTTTAACCAGGGCAAGGTGACCTGGAACATGACCGAATACAAACAGTGTAGCTATTCCCTCCGCAAGGCAATCAAACAAGCTAAGCGTCAGTATAGAGACAAAGTAGAGTCGCAATTCAACGGCTCAGATACAAGAGGTATGTGGCAGGTTCTAAAGTCAATCAAGGATTACAAAATAAAAACAGCCCCGTCGCGGACCAGGATGTCTTGCTCCCAGACAGACTAAACAACGTATTTGCTCGCTTTGAGGACAATACAGTGCCACTGACACAGCCCGCAACCAAAAACCTGCGAACTCTCGTTCGCTGCAGCCTACGTGAGTAAAACATTTAAACGTGTTAACCCTCGCATTCAATCAATCTTTATCCCAGTCTGCTGTTCTCACATGCTTCAAGAGGGCCACCATTGTTCCTGTTCCCAAGAAAGCTAAGGTAACTGAGCTAAACGACTACCGCCCCGTAGCACTCACTTCCGTCATCATGAAGTGCTTTGAGAGACTAGTCAAGGACCATATCACCTCCGCTCTACATGACACCCTAGACCCACTCCAATTTAATTACCGCCCCAATAGGTCCACAGACGATGCAACCACACTGCACACGGCCCTATCCCATCTGGACAACAGGAATACCTATGTTTGAATGCTGTTCATCGACAACAGCTCAGCATTTAACACCATAGTACCTTCCAAACTCGTCATCAAGCTCGAGAGCCTGGGTCTCGACCCCGCCCTGTGCAACTGGGTCCTGGACTTCCTGACGGGCCACCCCCAGATGATGAGGGTAGGTAACAACATCTCCCCCCCCTCAGATCGAGAGCATCCTGTCGGGCTGTATCACCGCCTGGTACGGCAGCTGCTCCTCCCACAACCGCAAGGCTCTCCATAGGGTAGTGAGGTCTGCACAACGCATCACAGGGGGCAAACTACCTGCCCTCCAGGACAACAACACCACCCAATGTCAAAGGAAGGCCATAAAGATCATCAAGGACAACAACCACCCGAGCCACTGCCTGTTCACCCCACTACTTTCAAGAAGGCAAGGTCAGTACAGGTGCATCAAAGCAGGGACCGAGAGACTGAAAAACAGCTTCTATCTCAAGGCCATCAAACTGTTAAACAGCCACCACTAACATTAAGTGGCTGCTGCCATACATGTAAAAAAAATGTATCACTAGCCACTTTAAACAATGCCACTTAATATAATGTTTACATAACCTACATGACTCATCTCATATGTATATATTGTACTCGGTACTATCACTCATTCATATATCTTTATGTACATATTCTTCATCCCTTTACACTTGTGTGTATAAGGTAGCTGTTGTGAAATTGTTAGGTTAGATTACTCATTGGTTATTACTGCATTGTCAGAACTAGAAGCACATGTCACGCCCTGGTTGAAATATATTATGTTTATTCTTCATTTATTCGGTCAGGCCAGGGTGTGACATGGGTTATTGTGGTGTGTTTTTGTCTTGGGGTTTTGTGGGATGTCTAGCGTTAGTCTATGGCTGCCTGAGGCGGTTCTCAATCAGAGTCAGGTGGTTATCGTTGTCTCTGATTGGGAACCATATTTAGGCAGCCATATTCTTTGTGTGTTTAGTGGGTGATTGTCCTTAGTGTCCTTGTTCCTGTATCTGTGTTAGTTTACACTAGTATAGGCTGTTTTGGTTTTCGTTACGTTCTTTGTTTTGTAGTGTTTGTATTTAGATTCGTGTTACGTTTTGTTCATTAAACATGGATCGCAATCTGCACGCTGCATTTTGGTCCGACTCTCTTTCACCGCATGAAAACCGTCACAGCACAAGCATTTCGCTCCACTCGCAATAACATTTGTTAACCATGTGTATGTGACAAATAAAATTTGATTTGATTTAAAACAAATTCAAGGTAATCATTTGGAACTAGAGGTAATGAGCTTTTTGTGAAATATCCACAGCAAAACCAGACTCTTGTTCCCTGGGAAGGCACAAGAAGAGGAATGGACTCTGTGATTTTTATTTGAACCCTATTGACTCCCTCCAGTTAGATGTTTACTTCCAAACACACTTTGACCTTTGGCAAAAAAGTTTAAACTGCCTGTCAGATACTACTTTGAGTGTCTGAGAAAGTGTTTTAAGAACATTTTAAGAACCTAATTGCGCAGATATCTTTGCTGCAGGGTGGAATTCACTCTCTCTGAGCTGCTCGTCATCTCGAGGTTTGATAAAATGTCCTACTCTGTATATGATGATAAAATGGCTAATATCAGTTCCAGTATCAGGTGTACAGTTAGAGGATAATTTCGAAATGTTTCACATTGTTTCCCTCACTACATCTTTTCAAGAGCTGGCACAATGACCTTTGTGTTCAGTATGATGATTTAATCAAAGACAAGTAGGTTGACATTTTCAACTCCTACTGCACTAAAACTTTTGCTGGAACTCAATGTTGAATACGAGTGGTCTGCACAGGGCAGTTTTATCAAACACCATTAACACTGCAAAAGTTTAATATAAATCCACACAGAGGGAAACTTATCTGCCCAAACCAATGAAAAGACCATATTGTATTAATGACGGCACACACTGACCATCCTTCCCATCCTTCCCTCCCTCTTTTCCTTGCTCCTCTTCCACTGCCAAGGTGACTTGCCCGCTCCCTCCTCCCCCCTCCCCTGATATTACGTATGCAAATCGGATTGAATGAAATGAAAACATGGATTCTCTTGATTTATGGGAGAGGTGTGGAGGATCATGGTTCTATATATTATCCCAGAGATCCCCTAATCTCTGGCAGTGTGTGGCACGTGCCTGGGAGCAGGGGCCCACAGATTAAAACACATGATTAAATATCTAGACTGGTTCAGACAGCTTTAGGCGCTCTTCTATACAGCCTCAGAGAAGAGTCCACTGGACCAGCTAACGGAGAAATGCATGCCAAGGTTTCCAATGGCTGCTTTCACCCTCTGGGTAAATAAATGTTACAAAATAGTATTTGAAATGAAAATAGTATTTGGATGCTTGTACGTGTGAAAAGAGTTTATTACATAGTAATAACATGTTTAAGGCTGTTAATAACTGTGTTACATACAGTAGGACAGTTGAATACAAATGGGAATGATTGTTTTATTTAATCATGTGTCTAAAAACAGGTGACTTACTTGCATTTAGAAACTAAAGGCCTAGTTTACTGCCCTTATTTGAACATGACCACATTTAAGGAAAAACTTTGCTCAACTGGCTGTTGGTTACAGAGGTGCCTTAACCAAATACAGTGAAGAAACTTAAGCAAATTCTAGCACATTCTAGCACCAACATAGCAGAGAGCCAATGAGCCAGCTTTCTTAGCACTCTCACCCCAAAACAAGTTTATTTGTGTCTCCAGCCCCACTGGGATCGATTCATTTGTCAGCAAAAGGGGAGGAGAGTAGGGGGAGATCAATAGAACACTCGAGGGTGGGAATTATTTTATGCTGTAAGCCGCTCTAGAGGTGCCTGTGCAATGAACGTAAGAGCAGGCTGCACCCCTACGAGTATCAAAGCAAAATGGTCCCTGAAGCTACCGATGCCGTATAATATTTTGCTACCTTACATATTTTGTGCACAATGTTGGCCCAGTGTGAATGACAGAATCAGTGCAACCCTGACAGCAGTCAGTATTTGGCCCTCAGGTTACCGTAGCAATTCTGGACCCTTACAGCACATTGGACCCATCAGATTAACTATAATAGCATGGGCCTTCAAGGTGCCAGTGCTGTGACGACCATCCAGTCTCAGGGGTCTGCCAGACCCAATCTAGTCCCATTTAGAGTGGGAGGGAATACGGATATGGTGAAAACGGTGCTTAGGGCCCCAGGTGCTGCTTTTGGCCTGCTAAATCACACAACATTGGGCTATTTCGGTTACCGTGACCCCCGTATAGTCCTGATGAGATAGCTCTAAAAGATTCTGTCTCTCCTTCATCTTCCTTTGTGATTCCCGCCAGGCTCATTTGTTCAGTAATCAGCCTTGAGGGGATAGGCGAGGTAGGACCTAATGTACATATTCAGCCTCATTTGAAGGCGGCGAGCCACTGAATATAAATGCTACTTCATCAATGTTACACAATGTTTTATCCTTCAAATATCCTTGGTCTATTTGATTGAGATCTGTCATCAAATGAAATACAACACAATTTCCTCACAGAGCGATTGTCATGTCAAGTAAACAATGGACTTCATTATTATACTCCATGGGTAAACTCTCGACTCTGACTCTCTATTGGTTACACAGACTTTTTGCCTCCCATTCCATTCTTAACACCGCTCGCCAGCTTTGTATTCATGTTACCTGATGAAATTACTGTACACAATATGATCTTGTTGCCATCTGATGAACATTCAGATGTCATAAATCAGCATTGCAGAGCTCTCCCTGTACTATGCCGTACCTTGATAGTATTACTGTTGATGATATCTGGAAATGTGCATGTACACCCTGGCCCATCTACGGTTGCTAGCCCCAATTCTGACTTGTGCTTTGATATCTTCTTCTTTATCTTGGCCAGGTCGCAGTTGCAAATGAGAACTTGTTCTCAACTAGCCTACCTGGTTAAATAAAGGTGAAATAAAAAAAAAATTAAAAAATCTGCTTCACTGATTTCTGCTCCCGTAAAAGCCTGGGTTTTCTGCACGTTAACCCGAGAAGGTTATTACCTAAAAGGATCAATTGAAAGTATGGGTTCAGAGCTCCAATCCAAATGTGTTGGTCATTACTGAGACGTGGTTAAGGAATAGTGTTTTGAATACTGATGTTAACCTTTCTGGTTATAACCTTTTTTGGCAAGTCAGATCTTCCAAAGGTGGGGGAGTGGCAATCTTTACCAAGCATCACCTTAAGTGCAGTAGTTATCTCCACCAAGTCTGTCCCCAAACAATTTGATTTGCTGGTTTTAAGTATTCAACTTTCAAATAGCTCTTTGTTGACTGTTGCTGGGTGCTATCATCCTCCATCAGCAACAGCCTGTAACCTACCTGCCCTAAGCTCTCTCCTGGGCCCTTACACCAAGTCTGAATTTGTCCTGCTAGGTGACCAAAACTGGAACATACTTAAACCTGACCAAGTCCTAAAACAATTTGACTCCCGAAATCTTTCTCAGATTATTACCAACCCCACAAGGTATGACTTCAAACACCCAGAAAAGGCTACTCTTCTTGGTGTTATCCTCACAAATAATCCTGATAGATATCAGTCTGGTGTCTTCTGTAATGACCTTAGTGATCACTGTTTTACAGCCTGTGTTCTTAATGGCTTCTCAGTGAAACAACCTGTCCTGATTTGTCATAGAGGCTTGCTAAAAAACTTTAATGAGCAAGCCTTTCCTTCATAAACTGGCCTCTGTAAAATGGTATAGAATCAGCTTGATCCCCTCTGTCGAAGATGCTTGGACCTTCTTTTTTGATCATTACAGTGATATTGTTAACAAACACACCCCATGAAGAAAATTAGAAGAAAATGAGAATTAAATCTTGCAGAGTTACTCCACCTCAAAAATTTGGCGAAATGCTCGGCACACACATACTTAGGCTGACTGGCTGTTGTTCAGGCAAATGAGACATCAGGCTATCTGGAAAGCCAAAGTTAGTTATTTTAAGAAGCAGTTCTCTCTCTGTGGGTCTAACCCCAAGATGTTCTGGAAAACTGTTAAGGTTGCTGCCCCTATCATCGCCAAGCCTATCTCTGACCTTTTTAACTTGTTTCTCCTTTCTGGGGAGGTTCCCATTGCTTGGAAGGCAGCCACAGTTCGTCCTTCATTTAAAGGGGAGATCAAGCTGATCCTAACAGTTATTAGGCCTATTTCTATTTTGCCGTGTTTATCAAAAGTGTTGTAAAAACTTGCTAATAATCAACTGATTGGCTTTCTTGATGTCAATAGAATTCTCTCTGGTATGCAATCTGGTTTCCGCTCAGGTTATGGGCGTGTCACTGTAACCTTAACTTGTTGGGGATAGGGGGAAGTATTTTCAGGCTCATTAGCATAACGCAATGTTAACGATTTCTGAAAATCGCAAATGAAATGAAAATAATATGCCTGCTCTCAAGCTTAGCCTTTTCTTAACAACACTGTCATCTCAGATTTTCAAAATATGCTTTTGAACCATAGCAAATCAAGCATTTGTGTAAGAGTATTGCAAGCTAGCTTAGCATTTTGCTTAGCATTTAGCACGCAACATTTTCACAAAAACCAGATAACCAAATAAATAAAATCATTTACCTTTGAAGAACTTCGGATGTTTTCAATGAGGAGCCTCTCAGTTACATAGCAAATGTTCAGTTTTTCCTGAAAGAATCTTTGTGTAGGAGAATTCGCTCCGTTTTGTACATCACATTTGGCTACCAAAACGAACCGAAAATTCAGTCACCAAAACGTCAAACTTTTTCTGAATTAACTCCATAATATCGACCGAAACATGGCAAACGTTGTTTAGAATCAATCCTCAAGGTGTTTTTTCACATATCTCTTCATTGATATGCCATTCGTGGAAGCCTGCTTTCCCCTCAGAATCCCATGGAAAAATACCAGCAGCTGAAAATGACGCACCAATTTTGACGGAGGACACCGGGCGGACACCTGGAAAATGTAGTCTCTTATGGTCAATCTTCCAATGATATGCCTACAAATACGTCACAATGCTGCAGACACCTTGGGGAAACGATAGATAGGGCAGGCTCATTCCTCTCGCATTCTCAGTCATATAAGGAGACAATGGAAAACAGAGCCTCAAAAATCCTGCTCATTTCCTGGTTGCCGTTTCATCTTGGTTTTGCCTGTAGCTCCTGTTCTAGGGCACTCACAGACAATATCTTTGCAGTTCTGGAAAATTCAGAGTGCTTTCTTTCCAAAGCTATCAATTATATGCATAGTTGAGCATCTTTTTGTGACAAAATATCTTGTTTAAAACGGGAACGGTTTTCATCCAAAAATGAAATTGCGCCCCCAGAGTTTCAAGAGGTTAAAGAAGAAAGGGTCTAAACCATCTGACAACATCTAACTATATTAGGTCAGAGTCAAGTCACAAAAACACACAGCCATTTTCCAGCCAAAGATAGGAGTCACAAAAAGCAGAAATATAGATAAATTTAATCACTAACCTTTGATGATCTTCATCAGATGACACTCATAGGACATCATGTTACACATACATGTATGTTTTGTTTGATAATGTGCATATTTATATCCAAAAATCTCAGTTTACATTGTGGCGTTATGTGCAGTAATGTTTTGATTCCAAAACATCTGGTGATTTTGTAGAAATACTCATAATAAACATTGATAAAAGATGCAAGTGTTTTTCACAGAATTAAAGAAAGACTTAAAGGTCCCCAATGATGTGACCATTGCTCTTGATTCTAAGCAATTTTGTGCTGCTATTTTTATTGACTTGGCCAAAGCTTTTGATACGGTAGACCATTCCATTCTTGTGGGCTGGCTAAGGAATATTGGTGTCTCTGAGGGGCCTTTGGCCTGGTATGCTAACTACCTCTCTCAAAGAGTGCATTGTATAAAGTCAGAAAATCTGCTATCTCAGCCACTGCCTGTCACCAAGGGAGTAGCCCAAGGCTCAATCCTAAGCCCAATGCTCTTCTCAAATTTACATCAACAACATAGCTCAGGCAGTAGGAAGGTCTCTCAACTGTTTATATGCAGATGATACAGTCTTATACTCAGCTGGCCCCTCCCCGGATTTTGTGTTAAATGCTCTACCACAAAGCTTTCTTAGTGTCCAATAAGCTTTCTCTACCCTTATTAACCTTGTTCTGAACACGTCCAAAACAAGGGTCATATGGTTTGGCAAGAAGAATGCACCTTGACCCACAGGTGTGATTACTACCTCTGAGGGTTTAGATCTTGAGGTAGTCACCTCATACAATTACTTGGGAGTATGGCTAGATAGTACACTGTCCTTCTCTCAGCACATACCAAAGCTGCAGGCTAAAGTAAAATCTAGACTTGGTTTCATATATCGTAATCGCTCCTCTTTCACCCCAACTGCCAAACTAACCCTGATTCAGATGACCATGCTCCTTAAAGGACACATAGACCAATGCTCCTTATAGGACACATTACTGCACTCTATACTCCTCTGTAAACTGGTCATCTCTGTATACCTGTCGCAAGACCCACTGGTTGATCATTATTTATAAAACCCTCTTAGGCCTCACTCCCCCCTATCTGAGATATCTACTGCATCCCTCATCCTCCACATACAACACCCGTTCTGCCAACCCTATTCTGTTAAAAGGTCCCCCAAAGCATACACATCCCTGGGTCGCTCGTCTTTTCAGTTCGCTGCAGCTAGTGACTGGAACGAACTGCAACAGGCACTCAAACTGCACAGTTTTATCTTAATCATTTCATTCGAAGTCTCAATCATGGATACTTTTACTGACAGCTGTGGCTGCTTTGTGTGACATATTGTTGTCTCTACCTTCTTGCCCGTTGTGCAATTGTCTCTGCCCAGTAATGTTTGTACCATGGTTTGTGCTGCTACCATGTTGTGTTGCTACCATGTTGTGTTGTCATGTGTTGCTGCCTTGCTATGTTGTTGTATTAGGTCTCTCTTTATGTAGTGTTGTCTCTCTTGTTGTGATGTGTGTTTTGTCCTATATTTATATGTTATTTGAAAAAATATATAATAATTGAATCCCAGTCCCCGTCCCCACAGGAGGTCTTTTGCCTTTTGGTAGGCCGTCATTGTAAATAACAATTTGTTCTTAACTGACTTGCCTAGTTAAAAAAAGGTTAAATAAATCAAATAAAAACGGAAATCCCGGTTATACACTCTTGTTTGGTGAGGTACAACCAATTATTTATATGTACACTCTATGACTGATAGGGGACACTGTGTTGAAGCCATGGTGCCTCCATCTTGGTTAATGCATTACACCATTGTAAAAAAATATTTTGGAAGCTATAGAAAAGCTATAAACATTTATTAATGTCTACATTCGTTTTTGCGACATGTATTTTATTACAGACATGTTACTGCGTACTTTTAAATTATATTATGTGAGCTAAACATTTAAAAAAATGAATAAGTATCGAAAAACATTTTCCTTAAATAATAATCTTTGGAGATTACTAATGTTTCCATCCCCACTACAACACAAAAATACTTCAATGTCAGTAATTTTGTCCTTATTTGATTCCATTAAATCCTATGTCGGACTGTTCCTTCTGGGGAGTGCCAATATAGCCGACCAGTAGCTTCAAAGCCTCTCAAAGGCCAACACATAGCATCAGCAATCCAGGGTTTATATATATATATCATTGGGTACGACCTACTCAAACCTGATTAGCTTGAAGCTATTCTCTAATTATTATTGCAAATACAATGCATTGGATCAACATAGACCTGGAGGATTTAAAACCTTGAAGAGCACTACAAAATGTTTACCAGCAAAGAAAACATATCCTATTGTTACGATTGACACAGAGATTACGAGTGTTTATAAAGCTTAACGGCTCTTGGATACCTCAGTAATGAGATAAAGGCGCGTAATTTTAGAGCTACTGTAGGGTGAGACTTCCAGAGATTTCTAGGGGGAAACTCTGTCAATAACTTCAACCTACACCAGTTGATGTGGACATACTTGTTCAAATGCCGCAACGTTATTCTGTGCTTTTTTTCATTCCAACATACTATACCGGTATTGCCCTGTTTGTTCAACTGAACAATTTCCCAAGGGCCCAGAGATTGTGTTCATACAGTAAGTGCCTAAACATATACTGTGAACAGATTAAATGGTGATAAATGGTGAACAAATGACAGCCTCTATACATATCTTTCATAATCAATTCCGAGCTTGTCTATCTATGAAATACAACATAACATTACACGTCAAAAGAAAGGGACAACACAGGGCACATGCACAGGTTTGCCAACTACAGGGGTGTATTTATACTGCTAATTCTGTTGTAAAACATTTCTTAGACAGAAGCAAACGGAACTAACCTAAAACGGACCTACCTGAATTTGTCCAATAGAAACTCTTGTTTAGCTCTGTTTGCTTCCATTTGGTTCTGAACGGTAAAAGGTTTCTGTAATGAATACACCATAGTCCTCGAGTACCCACAACAGCACACATTTTTTGGGGGACAAGTACACCTGATTCAACTTGTCAACTAATCATTAAGCCCTCAATGAGTTGAATCAGTTTTCTGTGGCTACAACAAACATGTGTGTTGTTGGACAGGAGTTGGGAAACACTGGTGTAGTATGCATGCCTTTAAGATTGAGTTTATTGTAATATTTAATAGTGCGCTATAGAATGTGTGAGAGACAGAGAGAGAGAGAGAGAGAGAGAGAGAGAGAGAGAGAGAGAGAGAGAGAGAGAGAGATTCAAATGGAGTGTGGGGGGATTAAGAGCATTAAAATAAAAAGATAATACAGTTTACCTGTTTAACATCATAGGCAAAGAGCACATATTTCAAGTCCGGGGAAACGGAGTACTTTGCAACATTGAAATTGACCTACAAGACAAAGAAGGGGAAAAGAGAGGGAGAGCATTTTTAAGTGGGTATATCCGTTTGCTAACATGTCACTTTGAGTGGCAGGGTATATGTTTGAGTAAGTCTGTGTGCATGCATGTTCCGATGGTAAAGGGTTTTCACTTACAAATGTTGTGTTTGTCAGTACAATTTCAGTCTCATTGGTGAGGATGTTAAACTTGATTACATGGCCATCGCGATTCCTGTAGATCACTTCTGAGTCTATGAAAGGAGAGACAAATAAGAAAAAACATGTCTTTCTGAAACAATTCCTCTGTCGATTTTTCTACTAAGAAGAAATTGCAAGGCCTTTGTTGCCATTTGAATGCAAGGCTGGATGGCTGTCAAAATCAGAACTGTACCTTGAATAAGGCTTTGTAGCCAAACTTTTGACAATAAAAGTCTCCATTCTATCCCAATTTCCTTGCTTTTCTTCAGCATAGCAAAGACAGAATGTCCAGTACACTGTCACCTCATTGTCTCTGGAAAATCAAATAACAATACTGACATGACGGCACTGACTCCATTCATACACGTAAGCGTGTGACTGCACTGTGATCACCATATATGTAGCCAAATAATAATTTCATGGTGCATAGAAACAATTAGTCACCTTATTAAGTTACATTTTTTTTTATACAAAAATCTGTATGTTCTCTATTGATGGGATATGCTTTTCACACACAGTGCCATCAGAAACTATTCACACCCTTTTTACTTTTTACACATTTTGTTGTGGAATAGCAGAAGGCTCCTGAGGGGAGAACGGCTGATAAATAATGGCTGGAATGGAGAAAATGAAATGGCATCAAACACCTGGAAACCATTTATTGATACCATTCCACTCACTCCACTCTTCACCACAAGCCCGTTCCCCCAATTAAGGTGCCACCAAACTCCTGTTTAGTAAGGTGCCTCAGTTGAGCAGTACATTTCCGACACAGATTCAACCACTAAGACCAGGCAGTTTTTCCAATGCCTCGCAAAGAAGGGCATCACTTGGTAGATGGTTAAAAAAAAGCTGACATTCAATATCCCTTTGAGCATGGATGATATAAGGACAATGATCTAAAACACAGGGACAGATCTACACTGGAGTTGCTTACCAAGAAGACAGTGAAAGTTCCTGAGTGGCCAAGTTACAGTTTTGACATAAATCTGTTCAGAAAATCTGTGGCAAGACCTGAAAATGATTGTCTAGCAATGATCAACAACCAAATTGACAGAGCTTGAATATTTCTTTTAACAATAATGGGCAAATGTTGCACAATCCAGGTGTGGAAACCTTATAGACTTACCCAGAAAGTCTCACAGCCGTAATTGCTGCCAAATGTGAATCTAACATGTATTTATCTAATAAAAAAATAAAAAATCATGTATTTTGTGTGGATAGTTGACCAAAAATGTCCAATTAAAACAGTTTTAAACCCACTTTGTAACACAACCAAACGTGGAAAAGTCAAGGTGTGTGAATACTTGTATGTAGCTTGTATTTTGTCCTGTGTTCTTGTTGTTGAATGCCACAGTATTATCTGCTATGTGATGTCATATGCAGACATGACCCTGAAATATCATCCAGCGGTACTGCAAATGGCAGACACACACACACACACACACACACACACACACACACATTGAGCAAATGATAGCATGCATTGCTAATCACTAATTCATACATGAGTTACGATCAAATGCAAACAAAACAAAGATGGAAGACAATCCATAGCATTCTGTGTGGAAACAAGCTCAGACAGATATCACATAATGAAGTTATTCATCTCTGTCAAAAGGTTATTTGGGGGTTATGCAACTGACAAGGCAACACCAGCAGACCTGGCAACCCCGGCAGATATTGGATTCCTACAGTGGGAGCTGATCACCTATACCCGCCTCTCAGCAGAGTTTCATTTGTCTGTCAACAATTTTCTCATTCACAGCCAATCAGGTCCCTGTTGCCATGCTGTCGTTACCATGGGTTTGATTGATGGTTGATGGGGCCCTCACGGCCCAATCCCGTCCCATATTTTGTTCCTGTCATAACCTCTGTGAGCATATCACAGACATAAATGTCATCATCTAAAACAAGAAAACTGATGCCTCAGACCACTGGTCGAAATATTTGTGTTTACCACGACCATATACAGTGGGGTCTGAAATGATTGACAACCTTGATAAAGGTAAGCAAAAAGGACTGTATAAAATAAATAATACAAATACTGAGCTATATTGTATGCTCAAATTATATTATTTCATACTAATAAAAATGTATGTATGGGGTTGGAACCGGTGCTTTGGTCAGATGACATGAAAATAGAGCTATTTGGCCACGCACATCAGTGGTGGATTTGGCATCGAAATGAGAATGCATAAGCAGAAATAACCCCATATCTACTGTAAAATATGGTGTGGATCTTTGATGTTATGGGGCTATTTTGCTTCCACTGGTCCTAAGGCCCTTGTTGACTGTCAATGGCTTCATGAATTTTACCCAGTACCAGGACAGGATATATTAGCCAAAAACCTTTCTGCCTCTGCCAAACCTTTCTGCATGTGGATCTTCCAGCAAGACAATAACCCCAAACACACATCAAAATCCTCAAAGAAATTCTTAATTGGCCATAAAATCAACATTTTGCAATGGCCATCTCATTCTCCGGACTTGAAACCCCATTGAAAACCTGTGGTTTGAGCGCAGACGAAGGATATCAAGGATCTGGAAGGATTCTGTACGGAGGAAGGGTCGTTATTAAAAACAGGGGTGTCAATCATGCATATCCCTACCTTTTTGAGGAAAAAAACGTTCTCTGATCAATTGTATTAGTATAAAATAATACATTTCCCAATATTTTTTGCGTATAATATAGCTCAGTATTTAAATTATTATTTCATACAGTAATTTTTGCGCATCTTCATCAAGCGTGTTAAATACTTTGGACCCATAAGGACAATAAGAAACCAAATGACAAAATGAACAACCTAGTGTATAAATTTTATTATCAGAGTTTGAGTAAGAGGGCTGATTCAGACTTAGGGAAATATTTTCCTTTGTTCTGTGTTTTAATTTAAGCACTTCTCAGAATTTGGTATTCAGACTTACCGTATGCAGGTGCCTAACAAACTCTTTGGGTGTTGCTCCCTAATGCGCACTATACGTTTATCTAAAGCCATCCCTTTAAATACAGTGTACCATTTCTTGACAGACTAGAGTAGGGTATATAGAGAGAACAGGTTCTGAGTATTAGGGTACATGAAGAAAGCCATCAAAATATGCATATTTGTCTAATTTTAATAGATTAATAAATATTGTGATCTTGTAGAGTATTTATGGTTAGGAAAGTATTTATGAATCTACCTACTTCATAAAAAAATCAGGTTTGGAGAGCCTTTACGCACGAGATATAGGCCTATTGGTGAATTGAAAAGAGGTTTGATTCATCCTGAAAGTTGACATATTCAGTTGTTTAAAATCCATGAAATATTGGTAGGGCAGAAAAGTGTACAATTGTTTGAAAAATAGTTATATAAATATATGAATCCTTACTGATGATGGAACTATGATGAACTGTGCTGTCCAGTTGTCGTGAACCGTGCACCAAGCTCCAGGTTGTATAAAACAGGAAAAGTTGGGGAATCTAAATATGTTATTACTTTATTTGTACGTTTTCATGTTTGAGAACATAAGAGACATTGACAATGATACAATATCCCCAGTCCCCATCCCCCGCACACATATTAAGAAGGAAATTACAACAACACTGCTGACATTAAGAATGCTGGATAGATTGCTGTTTTCTACTAGCAGCTCAAACAATACCTGGCATACGACAGCATCCCCCAACCCTGGCACTGGGGACCCAGAGGGGGCACACCCCCAACCCACCACCCAGCACACCTGACCCCCCCCCCCCCCCCTGATGTTACATTTTGTGTAATAGCTAATGTAATAGCTAATGTGAGAAAAACATTTAAACGTGTTAACCCTCGCAAGGCTGCAGGCCCAGACGGCGTCTCCGGCCGCGTCCTCAAAGCATGCGCAGACCAGCTGGCAGGTGTGTTTACGGACATATTCAATCAATCCTTATCCCAGTCTGCTGTTCCCACATGCTTCAAGAGGGCCACCATTGTTTCTGTTCCCAAGAAAGCTAAGGTAACTGAGCTAAATGACTACCGCCCCCAAGCACTCACTTCGTCATCATGAAGTGCTTTGAGTGACTTATTAAGGACCATATCACCTCCACCCTACCTGACACCCTAGACCCACTCCAATTTGCTTACCGTCCCAATAGGTCCACAGATGACGCAATCGCAATCACACTGGCCTAACCAATCCTAACCCATTCGTCGCCAGACCTACTGGCTCCAGGTCATCTACAAGTCCATGCTAGGTAAAGCTCCGCCTTATCTCAGTTCACTGCTCACGATGGCAACACCCACCCGTAGCACGCGCTCCAGCAGGTGTACCTCACTGATCATCCCTAAAGCCAACACCTCATTTGGCCGCCTTTCCTCCTTTTCCAGTTCTCTGCTGCCTGTGACTGGAACGAATTGCAAAAATTGCAGAAGTTGGAGACTTTTATCTCCCTCACCAACTTCAAACATCTGCTATCTGAGCAGCTAACCGATCGCTGCAGCTGTACATAGTCTATCGGTAAATAGCCCACCCAATTTGACCTACCTCATCGCCATACTGTTTATATTATTCACTTTTCTGCTCTTTTGCACACCAATATCTCTACCTGTACATGACCATCTGATCATTTATCACTCCAGTGTTAATCTGCAAAATTGTAATTATTCGCCTACCTCCTCATGCCTTTTGCACACAATGTATATAGACTCTCTTTTTTTCTACTGTGTTATTGACTTGTTAATTGTTTACTCCATGTGTTGTCTGTTCACACTGCTATGCTTTATCTTGGCCAGGGTGCAGTTGCAAATGAGAACTTGTTCTCAGCTAGCCTACCTGGTTAAATAAAGGTGAAATAAAAATAAATAAGAATACCAACCTTTCAAATCACTTCATGGCTACGGACGTGAGTGCTTCGGGTCTGTAGTCATTTAGGCAGGTTTCCTTTGTGTTCTTGGGCACATTGACTATGGTGGTCTGCTTGAAACATGGTATTACAGACTCAATCAGGGACATGTTGAAAATGTCAGGGAAGACACCTGCCAGTTGGTCAGCACATGCCCGGAGCACGCGTCCTGGTAATTCAACTGGCCCCGCAGTCTTGTGTATGTTGACCTGTTCAAACGTCTTACTCACGTCAGCTACGGAGAGCGTGATCACTCAGTCGCCTGGAACAGCTGATGCTCTCATGAATGCCTCAGTGTTGCTTGCCTCGAAGCGAGCATAGATGTGATTTAGCTTGTCTGGTAGGCTCATGTCACTGGGCAGCTCGCGGCTGTGCTTCCTTTTGTAGTCTGAAAAATTTTGCAAGCCCTGCCACATAAGACGAGCATCGGAGCCGGTGTAGTATGATTCAATCTTAGCGCTGTACTGACCCTTTGCCTGTTTGATGGTTCGTCGCAGGGCATAGCAGGATTTCTTGTAAGCTTCCGGGTTAGAGTCCCGCACCTTGAAAGCGGCAGCTTTATGTTTTGTTTCAAAACAGAGAAAGTGTTAATAAATAGTACAGTGTTTCAAGTTCTTTATTTTTGTGCAGGTTTCTGTGTCTGCGTGAGGGACATGTTTGTGCCTGTTGTGAGCTCATTTAGAGTCAGGCATGGCAATGAAGTAGCTTTATAATTATTCCACATCAAAAAAAATCTCCATCAAAATCTGTCAGTTTACGCTAGAGATATCTGCCTGTATCGGCCTTCCACATCTGCGATCGAAGGTGGCCGAGTTACAGCGGTGTTTGTCAGACAATGAGACATCCGGTCTTCTCAAGAGAACGCCTGTAGCGTCCGAACTGTTTGGACTCACGAACACAAAGATGTTCTCCTTTTTTCTCTACGACCTCCACAAGTGTCACGGGACTCATCTGAAGTTAGTAACGCAGATGTGCCAACTTCTGTCTGTAGTGTCTGAACCGTTTGGACTACAAACTAATATGAGACTTTCCTAACATGATGACTTCCATTCAGTTGTATGGTGTTCTCTACGAACCACACATGATTCACAGGACTAGTCTGAAGGTAACCCATACAAATGAATGGAAGTATGGAGGCAGATTTGTAACAACAAAACAAGGGGTTAAATATGTTTACAAATATGTACTTTACATTCTTATATCTCCGAGATATAGGACAAACACTTCAAAACCCTATTCCTTAAGATTTATTTTGTGACGGTCTTTTTTGCCATTTATGAAAGTGTTATTCAATGTGTTTCTATGGGCTGTAGTAATAAAGGCCAAATTCAACATTTTATGAATACATATTTTTACATAGATGTTTTTATACCTGAAAGGGTCCTACAATTCTAAATAAAATAGCTAAATGATCCATGGCATGGCCATCTTAAAACAATTCCATATGTGGCTTGGTAGAAACCCCACCCCAAATGCTTAACCTTTACAGATTTGTCCTTGCAAAAGAGTGTCTAACCCCAAACAGATGCCGACCATGAGTTTGGACAGCACTGCGGACCCTCAGGAATAATCCTGGTGTTCCAAAGAACTGCGGTCACCTAGGCCGCTGCATGCATCGCAAATGTAAAAAATCATCTCTCATTGAAATCAAAAACTCTGGTTCTGAGCCTAAATTTGGAGACACTTATAATGTGTGAAGTAGCACTACAAAACTTCGACTTTATGGCAACTATGTTACTGTAGGGGTTTGGGTAACTTTCCATTTGAGGTTTAATTGAGATAGGGGTGAGAGGATGATCTTTAAAACATTACGAGCCATCGATAGGCCTTTTTCCGTGCTTGTCTACTTAAATAATGGAACGTTCCACAATGAAAAGTACAAACGAAGACTCTAATGCATAAGTAATGTACTACTTCTGTAACATGTTAAATAATGAATAACTCGGGCCCTTTTACCAGTCTGAAAATCCCCAGCTTAGGGTTGGGCTTGTAGTTACCCTGCCCTCCCACTGTAGCCTGTCCTCAAGCTCCATCTCCATCTGCCTGCAGCAGCCCCCTGCAAACTAAACTAAACTCAAAACCATGAGACAGACCTTTCAGGCTTTTCGCTGGACAACAGTACACCGCAGCTGTGGAACACACAACCAGACTCTGTCAGGACTGCAGTGTCCCTCCTCTCAAGTTTTTAATTTAACTCAATTACATTCCTCTTTCCGTTTTTATAGACTGAATACTCCTCAGTCCTATAATTGTGACTTTCATAACAGACTTCTATGACATGGCATTGACATGCAGCCTAGCCCATAAGAGGGATGATTCATGGAAAGTGTTGTCAACACTTCAAAATAGGGATCACATATTACGAACTTATTTGCGTATATGAAGTGTGTAGCTAATTTGTATTACCAGCCATTTATGCCTAATGAAAGGCTAATAATACCCAATAAAGACCTAATTAGCTACTTATACTGCAAATCAATGCCTTTGTCGGAGTGATCCCTATACTGGCGTTACCAAAGTCTGGATCACTTTCCTAGAGTGATGACCTGCCCATAGTTATAGACAACACGCAACACGTGTGACCGAAATGGTCTATAAAACATGCGTTATTGCCTCCCTACAATGCACCTTTTAAAGTAAATTTTCCTAACGTTGGCAGAGATCACATTCACTGTAAATGCTGTAGATGTCGGCTCAATAATAAAT
Organism: Oncorhynchus masou masou; assembly: GCF_036934945.1. Lineage (NCBI taxonomy): Eukaryota > Metazoa > Chordata > Actinopteri > Salmoniformes > Salmonidae > Oncorhynchus > Oncorhynchus masou. The sequence goes on along the minus strand of NC_088221.1, from coordinate 9,286,992 downwards.
TGCGTTTAAAGACTAGCTATTGTTTTTTAGACACAACTGCAAACTTCAAGGAGTAGGGCATTCAAGGATTTGATCTGATGGGAACTTGTGATATCATCGGCCTCCCCCCTTGCTTGAGGAACAATAGAAAAGCAATAGAGAACAAAAAGAGGAAAGGTCCACTTGTGCTATGTCATGTCATGACATACTGTACCTGGACCACCTAATGAGATGTGCCTTTTGATCAGTAGATCAGGTGTTAAATGAGGTGAGAAGGTCACGCGCTATGTGCTTGTTGACAATGCACCGTTGATTAGATCCCAGGTAATTTCTGCATGAGTCACACTAATCTGTTTACCAAGAAACGAATTTGCATGGCCTATCATATTAATGAATCAGATTCCTTCTTCTTCCTCCTTCAAGCAGCCAGGAAACAGTTAATGATAATGGCCATGGGGAGTGGAGTCATTATGAGTCAGATTCTAATGGAAAGAAGGGTATAAGAACAAGTTCCTTGTAAAAATAGATGTGATTGAGGGGACATACTGAGCAAATCATTTTTTCTTAAACCGTTGGTTTGATTGCGTTCTTGAGTTCTGTCTGTGGCATCTGCCGCTGTAACCCAGGCAAACTGAACACACACACACATACAGTACGTACATGAACAAACACCAGACGACAGATGATTGACAATGCAGAATTGGTTTCCTCCTAGGGCAGTCTGTGAAATATCAAGGTATTTGATATTGACAATAGATTCTGATATAACATACTAACATGAAATTCCTAATGATCATTTTTGATGGCATGTGTCAGTCCTTCCGTCCTACTTTGTAGAACAATACCAGTGAAACAGAAGTTATGTCTGATAGTCAAACCTGACAAATAATAGGGTATATCCATTTGATTTCAATCACTTTCTGACAGCACCACTTTTGATTTGAACGAAACCTCCCATCCATATTCGCCTATTGGAGAAGTGTTCAGAAGTGACTTTTTGGACCTACTGTAACAGCCATGTCTTCATCACAGGAAAAGATAAACAGTTGAGATGTATATAATTTAGAAGCTTACATACAGGGTTGTCAAACTATTTTATAATTTCAAAAACAATACATTTTATAATATAAATTCACTTTTTTTTCTCCCTCTAGCCTCAATTATCAAAAAACACAAACTCAGATTTGTTTCATATTCGCACATGTTGAAGCTTAGACCCTATTTTACAGAATCTAATGTTTTTGTGTTGTGCCCACCATAGGTTGAGACACAGCTTGCTCATGACTACAATCATGTTTTGGCTGATAAATGTGATAAAATATAAATAAAACATTTCAAGTGATACCAAAAAGATGGTTGGAGGTCCACACATCAGAGAATGTTGACTTGAATATGGGAATATCTGTTGTTTTAAATTACACTGTCAATACACCATAGGAAACCTATTGAAATCGTAGAAATATAGATACTAGAATAGACATGATCATTTAAGTTGACATTCGACGGTGGATGGACTGGTGGTCATCTTTGTGGTAATAATTAGAAGTAAAAATTGTAATTCAATTAAAATTTCAATGGTGTATTAGCTAAATTGCAGTGGTCTGAAGGGATAGGTCCAAGCTATTTCTATGATTGAAATGACACCCACCCTGTATTCAAGAGCATGTTGTGTCTCAACCAATGGCGGGTACAACACAAAAACCTCAGATGTTGTGAAATAGAGTCTATCTAGCAAACCAAAATTGGTGAAAGTTCTCGGAACATTCGTTAGATTCTCATAACACAAAAACTGTCCAGTCGGCTAATAATTATAGAATGTCGTATAAAACATTTGCCTGATGTTACAAGAACGTTCCTAGAACGCATTTAATCTGTTCTTTAAAAGGTTCCAAGAATGTTTCATTAGATGTGGGAACAGTCTGTGTGGCAGAAGAATCATAACTAGTTAGGTAACATAGATCATCTATATAATATGCGTATATGATATGATTGCTATTAGAATGTATCCCTTCGGACTCTGGTGTTGGTAGTTGCACTTCGTCCCTCAGCTGTGGCTCAGTCACCTCGGGCCCATAGAGGGGAGAGGTCAGGCTTGCCTTTCACATGTCTCTTGTGCTATGCAGAGTATCAGAAAGAGAGGAGGACAGGAGTGAACATTGTCTTCATATGTGAATGTGTCTTTACCTATTCTAAACCATGTGAAGGGATGGCGCGATTAATGGAGAACCAATTACTCCACAATGTCTGTGTGCCAGTCACTCCCTCCTTCGGCCTTGGGGGAAACCATTGTATGTCATCTCTGATGTTGCACCTATCCTGGGGTAGTATATGACCTAGAGGCTCACTTCTCTCAGTGAGCTTGTCCAGGCGTGTGATCAAGAAGGGGTTTTGCTTGAGATGGGAGTATCTGGAGTTGACAACTGATTTATGCCATATAATGAATTGGTGTTTCTGTGCTATGAAGTACCAGGAACAAGATAGGAGCCTCGTCTTAGGGGCCAGACTGAAAAATAAGAACAGTCTTCAAAGCAAATGCTATCTGCTGCGGGATACCCCTTTCTCATATATCAAGTTCAACCTTGTGACCCATTCCATACGTCTGTTGTTTGTCATGAAGACTAAAAGGGTGTATCTTTTCTATAAAATATATTTGTATTCTTCATATGTCAGAGCTACTCGTCACAACACTTGAAAGTGACCAGCATCATCATTATAGAAGCAATTTATGCTTTCCTTATTAATACATTTTGAATAAAGTAATATCCTGATTCGTGATTGACCTTGTCTCTCCTCATTATTGATTAGAATTTCCACGACATCTGGTGGGAAAATTTTAGGGACATAACAAAATATATGTTTCCAAAATGTAAAAACTGTCCAGTGGTGCGGAAGATTGTCAAAAATGTTCTTTTAGGCTGCAAAACATTTACCTAATGTTAGAAGAATGTTCCCAGTACACATTTTGTCTGTTCCTTAAAGGTTCTCAGAATGTTTCATTAGGTTGTGGGAACAGTCTGGTGGGAACATTGTGGGGACACAAACATTTAGCCAAAGCACAAAAACTGTCCAGACATTCAGATAATGTTTACATCAGTCTGCACAAAACATTCATAAACTGTTTAAGTTAGGTTGCACAGGACATTTCTATAATGTTGTAAGAATGTTGACAGACCACCTGGTCTAAGTTCTTTTAAGGTTCCCAGAACATTTAATTAAGTTATGGGAGTTGTCTGGTATGTTGCAAGAATATTCTTGTGATATTCACATATAGTAGGTTGCACAATGTTCCAATATTTACAAATACGTCTGTTATTATTACGTTCATAGCATGTGTTTTAGGTTTAACATACTATTCTATTGATGTTCACTCAAAATACATTTGACCTTCTCTTGGAGGTCTTCAGAACATTTCAAGTATATTTTGAAAATGGTATATTTAAGTTTTATCTAATAGTACAACAATATTTTCAGCATACAAATGTATAGCTCCTTAACGAATAAGAAAGCAGATTGGAATACATCCCCATTATGTTTCTCTCCAGATTTAATGGCAATTTAAATTTGAGGATGGTATTGTAAACAGATGACCAGTGGGGATGACACCTTAATTGGGGATGACAGACTCATAGCAATGGCTGGAACGGAATTGATGGAATGGTATTGAACACATCAAACACATGGTTTCAATGTGTTTGATATCAATCCATTTACTCCATTCCAGACATTATTATGAGCTGTACTCCCCTCAGCAGTCTCCTGTGTTATTGTAGCTGATACAGAGACACATGCATTTTAATATAATTCAAAAGATATTTCGAACAGCATTTAATCATACAAGTACAACCATATTTTTTACACTTCATATGCTGGTGCGGCAGGTGGCCTTGTGGTTAAGCGTGTTGGGCCAGTAATTGAATTGCTGCTGGTTTGAATCCCTGAGCTGGCAAGGTGGAAAAATCTGCCGTTCTGCCCTTGAGCAAGGCAGTTAATCTCTAGTCAAAACTGTTGGGGGGGAGGGGGTGCTAAGATAACATATGGAATTACTTTAAGATGGTCATACCATGGATAATTTAGATATTCGTTTTGGAATTGTATGATCTATATCGTTTTTGGGGGGATATCTCATGGGCTGACAAAGGCTGCTGTAGTTCAGCCACCTTCCATCGCAGATGCGGAAGGCCGCCATAGGGGATGTGGTGGATTGAGATTTAGCTCAATCAAAGGAACTGATATCTCTAGCTTAAACTGACATAGTTTGATGTTGATTTTTTATTATGTTTCTTAGGTTGACGTACTGTAGGTACAGGTGCATCAATAGACTCTTATTAAGCAACAACAACTCCCAGGGTGCTGATGACATATTTTTCATATTTTAGTATTTCTGAATTTTTTTATACAAAAAAAATATTATATTTGTGTCTACATTCAACTGGTAAAAGTGGATTGTGATATGATTAAGGAAAATAAGTCCATATGAGGGTGTAGCGTCTGGCCTTAAAGGTCCAATGCAGCCGTTTTATCTCAATGTCAAATCATTTCTAGGTAATAATTAAGTACCTTACTGTGATTGTTTTCAATTAAAATGGACCCCCCAAAAAAGTGCAATAGCAAAGAGCTATATCATAAAATTCTTTGTTACAAGTACACAGCATATGAAAATGATGGGAACATTTCAACAACTTAGAATTTCTGTTCTGATTGAAGGTCACAGCTATCACATGGATGTATTCTACTAAATTAAGAATGTCTTTATTTTGTCCAGATTTATAAATCCAGTCAGAAATGCATAATTTAAACTTCAAAAAATCAAACATTATGTTAATTTTTTTTTTAAATGCACTCATTTAAGCTGGAACGGGGCAACTAGAATGGCATCAAACCATGTGTTTGATATATTTGATACTGTTCCAATAATTCCGCTCCAGCCTGTCCTCCCCAATTAAGGAGCCACCAACCTCCTGTTTTTGAGATGCTTGACATGGTCCGACCCCTGTCTTATTATTCATGATGTGAAAAGCAAAAGTGATCCTAGATGAGCACTCATTAGTCTTGGATACCTTGTAAATATGGGCCCAGAAGTATGCAGCATATAAAGAGCATGGGTGTAGAGATAGTAAATAACCTAGTTATCAGTATTTCCCTGGGTTAGTTGTCTAAGAAGGCTAAAAAGGAAGCATGGAATTCCTGATTGACCATACCCGCATGGCTATACACTCAAAAAAGAATCTGTACGAGAGCTTCCCTGGTGGCGCAAAGGACAAAAGCACTGGATTGGGAACAAAAATGTGTAAGTGTAAAAAATATGGTTGTGTTTGTATGATTAAACTGTTCAAATGTCCTATGTCTGAAATAATGTCCAGATTGTCAACTTATGAAGTGTATAATGGTTATCTTAATATGACTCACTAACTGACCAGACCGGACTCGTCATATGTGCGAAAGTGCTACAAAATAAATTTACACATACATGTTATTCAATCATTGCACCCACACTGCTCACGTGCGGTAGCGAGCGTCTACGTGGCCTGGCGCTAAAATAGAATTTGATTCTATTTGTGACGCTCCATTCGCTGCAAGTCCTGCCTCTCAAATCTCGACATTGGTTTTTAGGAGCATATACCCACGTGGGTGATTTGAAAAATGAACTGACGTCCACACTACAGTCGGTTGTAGTAATACACCATAAAGTTGGTTGCCAACCGCCATATAACGCCCAAAGAAGAAAAAGAAGCCTGAAGAAAGGAGAAGAGATGACAAGAAACAAATCCGGTTCACCGTTTTATCAGTTCATTAATTGTCGGAGTAGAGGACCTTGTGCATTTCAGGTAAAATAATAACCCAATGTTTATATCCCGGGACAAATTAGCTAGCAACAGCAAACTAGCTAGCTAAATTTCCATACATGTTTAATGCTATTCAACCTGTCCCCAATTTAATATAATTGGTTCAGAGTTTGTTTTGATATTTCAACCTGTGTGTCCTGATTGTGTCTGGTGTGGGGGGACAAAATCAACATGCGCGAGCAGTTTGGTCAGCATGTAAATACAGTTCAAATGTCCTATGAATTAAATGAAAATGCTGAGAATGTTGTGTTAATGTTATAGCTTAAATATAACATTTTCTAAATGTTCTTGAAATGTTCTGAGGAACTTCAAGACAAGGTAAAAATGTATATTGTGTGAACACCGATGGAATGGTATGTTAAACCTAAAACAAATATTCTTATACGGACTAATTTGTAAATTGTGGAACATTGTGCAACAATGTGAGAATGTTATGCGCAACCTAAAGTATGTGAATATCAGAAGAATATTTTTGCAACATCCCAGACAACTCCCATAACTTAGACAAGGTGTAATGTCAACATTCATTCTTACAACATTATAGAAGTTCCGGTTCCGGTTGGAGCGAGCGGTCGCATCTACACTTCGGTCCGCAGGTAGTATAACTTTTCATTACATTTCGTTATAGTACAACGGTTTGATTTGTCTAATCTTAGCAATTTCTTCTTAGCCAGCTACATAGCCGTCTTTGTATCAACGACAATTGCATAATTATCGTATTTCGTCGTCCTAACGTATCTGCCCAGCAGCTAGCTAAGCAGCTAGCTAACATCCACTGTCCACTAGCACTGTAGAAACTATTACACTCAACTGAACGACTCGATTAGCGTAGTGTCAGCTAGCTACATAGTTGTCTTCGTATCCAAGATAATTGTGCAGTTTTAGAGTGTGTAGACTTAGAGTGATTATCTTAATTTACCGAGGTTAGCTAGCCAGCTATTTGTCGTCCTTAACGTAGGAAATGCTGCTAGCTAGCTAGCCAACAGCTAGCCAACCTCTACTGAATTGAACTCCAACTACCCGGTCAACATTCCGCGTCGCTCCACAGGTAGTATCACATTTTCATTTCACTTCATTACAGTACAACGGTTTGATTTGTTTGATCGTAGCTAGCCAGCTACATAGCCGTCTTTGTATCTAAGACAATTGTGTAGTCTAGAGCAATTTTCTAGGTTAGCTGGCCAGCTATTGTCGTTCTTCTAACGTAGCTAGCCAGCTAGCCCCCGAATAGCAGCACTGTAGTAACTATTACAGTACAACGGTTTGTTTTGTTTGATCGTAGCTAGCTAGCTACATAGCCGTCTTTGTATCTAAGACAATTGTGTAGCCTAGAGCGATTTTCTAGGTTAGCTGGCCAGCTATTGTCGTTCTTCTAACGTAGCTAGCCAGCTAGCCCGCGAATAGCAGCACTGTAGTAACTATTACAGTACAACGGTTTGTTTTGTTTGATCGTAGCTAGCTAGCTACATAGCCGTCTTTGTATCTAAGACAATTGTGTAGCCTAGAGCGATTTTCTAGGTTAGCCAGCCAGCTATTGTCGTTCTTTTAAAGTAACGGAACGCAATCAACATCGCAGCCACTACCAGCTAGCCTACTCCAGCAGTACTGTATCATTTCAATCTTTTTAGTCAATAAGATTCTTGCTACGTAAGCTTAACTTTCTGAACATTCGAGACGTGTAGTCCACTTGTCATTCCAATCTCCTTTGCATTAGCGTAGCCTCTTCTGTACCCTGTTAACTATGTGTCTATCTATCACTGTTCTCTCCTCTCTGCACAGACCATACAAACGCTCCACACCGCGTGGCCGCGGCCACCCTAATCTGGTGGTCCCAGCGCGCACGACCCACGTGGAGTTCCTGGTCTCCGGTAGCCTCTGGAACTGCCGATCTGCGGCCAACAAGGCAGAGTTCATCTCAGCCTATGCCTCCCTCCGGTCCCTCGACTTCCTGGCACTGACGGAAACATGGATCACCACAGATAACACTGCTACTCCTACTGCTCTCTCTTCGTCCGCCCACGTGTTCTCGCACACCCCGAGAGCTTCTGGTCAGCGGGGTGGTGGCACCGGGATCCTCATCTCTCCCAAGTGGTCATTCTCTCTCTCTCCCCTTACCCATCTATCTATCGCCTCCTTTGAATTCCATGCTGTCACAGTTACCAGCCCTTTCAAGCTTAACATTCTTATCATTTATCGCCCTCCAGGTTCCCTCGGAGAGTTCATCAATGAGCTTGATGCCTTGATAAGCTCCTTTCCTGAGGACGGCTCACCTCTCACAGTCCTGGGCGACTTTAACCTCCCCACGTCTACCTTTGACTCATTCCTCTCTGCCTCCTTCTTTCCACTCCTCTCCTCTTTTGACCTCACCCTCTCACCTTCCCCCTACTCACAAGGCAGGCAATACGCTCGACCTCATCTTTACTAGATGCTGTTCTTCCACTAACCTCACTGCAACTCCCCTCCAAGTCTCCGACCACTACCTTGTATCCTTTTCCCTCTCGCTCTCATCCAACACTTCCCACACTGCCCCTACTCGGATGGTATCGCGCCGTCCCAACCTTCGCTCTCTCTCCCCCGCTACTCTTTCCTCTTCCATCCTATCATCTCTTCCCTCTGCTCATACCTTCTCCAACCTTTCTCCTGACTCTGCCTCCTCAACCCTCCTCTCTCCCTTTCTGCATCCTTTGACTCTCTATGTCCCCTATCCTCCAGGCCGGCTCGGTCCTCCCCTCCCGCTCCGTGGCTCGATGACTCATTGCGAGCTCACAGAACAGAGCTCCGGGCAGCCGAGCGGAAATGGAGGAAAACTCGCCTCCCTGCGGACCTGGCATCCTTTCACTCCCTCCTCTCTACATTTTCCTCCTCTGTCTCTGCTGCTAAAGCCACTTTCTACCACTCTAAATTCCAAGCATCTGCCTCTAACCCTAGGAAGCTCTTTGCCACCTTCCCCTCCCTCCTGAATCCTCCTCCCCCTCCCCCCCCCTCCTCCCTCTCTGCAGATGACTTCATCAACCATTTTGAAAAGAAGGTCGACGCCATCCGATCCTCGTTTGCTAAGTCAAACGACACCGCTGGTTCTGCTCACACTGCCCTACCCTGTGCTCTGACCTCTTTCTCCCCTCTCTCTCCAGATGAAATCTCGCTTCTTGTGACGGCCGGCCGCCCAACAACCTGCCCGCTCGACCCTATCCCCTCCTCTCTCCTCCAGACCATTTCCGGGGACCTTCTCCCTTACCTCACCTCGCTCATCAACTCATCCCTGACCGCTGGCTACGTCCCTTCCGTCTTCAAGAGAGCGAGAGTTGCACCCCTTCTGAAAAAACCTACACTCGATCCCTCCGATGTCAACAACTACAGACCAGTATCCCTTCTTTCTTTTCTCTCCAAAACTCTTGAACGTGCCGTCCTTGGCCAGCTCTCCCGCTATCTCTCTCAGAATGACCTTCTTGATCCAAATCAGTCAGGTTTCAAGACTAGTCATTCAACTGAGACTGCTCTTCTCTGCATCACGGAGGCGCTCCGCACTGCTAAAGCTAACTCTCTCTCCTCTGCTCTCATCCTTCTAGACCTATCGGCTGCCTTCGATACTGTGAACCATCAGATCCTCCTCTCCACCCTCTCCGAGTTGGGCATCTCCGGCGCGGCCCACGCTTGGATTGCGTCCTACCTGACAGGTCGCTCCTACCAGGTGGCGTGGCGAGAATCTGTCTCCTCGCCACGCGCTCACCACTGGTGTCCCCCAGGGCTCTGTTCTAGGCCCTCTCCTATTCTCGCTATACACCAAGTCACTTGGCTCTGTCATAACCTCACATGGTCTCTCCTATCATTGCTATGCAGACGACACACAATTAATCTTCTCCTTTCCCCTTCTGATGACCAGGTGGCGAATCGCATCTCTGCATGTCTGGCAGACATATCAGTGTGGATGACGGATCACCACCTCAAGCTGAACCTCGGCAAGACGGAGCTGCTCTTCCTCCCGGGGAAGGACTGCCCGTTCCATGATCTCGCCATCACGGTTGACAACTCCATTGTGTCCTCCTCCCAGAGCGCTAAGAACCTTGGCGTGATCCTGGACAACACCCTGTCGTTCTCAACCAACATCATGGCGGTGGCCCGTTCCTGTAGGTTCATGCTCTACAACATCCGCAGAGTACGACCCTGCCTCACACAGGAAGCAGCGCAGGTCCTAATCCAGGCACTTGTCATCTCCCGTCTGGATTACTGCAACTCGCTGTTGGCTGGGCTCCCTGCCTGTGCCATTAAACCCCTACAACTCATCCAGAACGCCGCAGCCCGTCTGGTGTTCAACCTTCCCAAGTTCTCTCACGTCACCCCGCTCCTCCGCTCTCTCCACTGGCTTCCAGTTGAAGCTCGCATCCGCTACAAGACCATGGTGCTTGCCTACGGAGCTGTGAGGGGAACGGCACCGCAGTACCTCCAGACTCTGATCAGGCCCTACACCCAAGCAAGGGCACTGCGTTCATCCACCTCTGGCCTGCTCGCCTCCCTACCATTGAGGAAGTACAGTTCCCGCTCAGCCCAGTAAAAACTGTTCGCTGCTCTGGCCCCCCAATGGTGGAACAAACTCCCTCACGACGCCAGGACAGCGGAGTCAATCACCACCTTCCGGAGACACCTGAAACCCCACCTCTTCAAGGAATACCTAGGATAGGATAAGTAATCCTTCTCACCACCCCCCCCCTTAATGATTTAGATGCACTATTGTAAAGTGGCTGTTCCACTGGATGTCAGAAGGTGAATTCACCAATTTGTAAGTCGCTCTGGATAAGAGCGTCTGCTAAATGACTTAAATGTAAATGTAAATGTAGAAATGTTCTGCGCAGCCTAGCCTGTATGAATGTCATTACAACTAAACATATTTTATGTTTTGGCAACCTATCTCTAATGTACCCACACTGTTCCCACAACCTAATTAAATGTTCTGGGAACCTTTAAAGAACTCCAAAAGGCTATACTGTCAACATTCTTGCAACATCAAAGGAATGTTTTATGCACACTGATACAGACATTATCTGAATGTCAGCACAACTGGGCAGTTTTAGTGTTTTGGGAACATTCTTGCACAATTAGGTGACTGTTTTTGCAACATAAAATAAACATTTAGAATCATGGAAAGAGCAGCTGCTACTTTCACAACAGCTAATTGAGATCCTTATAAAATACCAATACCAATCAACCGCACAACTGGACAGTTTTTGTGTTTTGTGAAAATATATTTTGTGATGTCCCCACAATGTTCTCACGAGACTGTTGCTACAACATAATGAAACATTCTGGGAACCTTTAAAGAACACACTAAATATAAACATTTTAGTTTTGCTGGTAAAACATTACTGGTAAATTATACCTGGAAACCGAATGAGAACTTTTGGGGAATGTTCTCTGGTGGTTGTTACAGATGTTGAGCATATTTTAGTGAATGTTAGGAGAACATTCCAATCCTATTTAATCTAAAACAAAAAAATAATTTTGTTTTCAAAAACATTCTATCATCCTAGTGTTAAAATAAAACCCTAACTACAACTTATTGGAAATCTTAGCTAATGTTCTGGGAATATTTCCGGTTTGCTGGGTAAGCTACAACATATGTGAAAAGAAGTTTACATGTTATTAGATAATTGACATTAAAGATTTTTTCTTTTTTTTTCAAAAAAATCCATTAAATTATTTAATAGTTTGACAAACCTGTTTGAAAGCTTTTAAATTAAACAATTCTCAACTGTTGATCTTTTCCAGTGATAAAGACATGGATGTCTCATGGTATGATAGGGTATACAAAATGGGTCAACTTTGAGCACCTTTATTGCTTGAATGTTATGCCATTCAGGTCAAAAACGTCACTTTCTGAGCACTTCTACAATGGGCAAATAATGTATGTAAGGTGTCGTTAAGATCAAAACGGGTGCTGACAAAAAGTGCCTGAATTCCACTGGATTTACACAATACTTACTCATCCACGTTGGCATTGTGCCCATGAATCTGTCTTTCTTGTGTCACACGAACATTAAGTGTTAAAAGTACAACCAAAACCCTGTAAAAGTACACTAGCCACAGTGCTAAATCAGATCAAGAACACAACCATCTGACTTTCTCTAGACCTATAAGTGAAAGCATTGATGATTGAATTGGCATTTTGCAGATTGGGATACAAAGGTAATGGTTGCTAAATGTACTGCGATTGCAGAGGCTCATGTCCAAGGCAGAAACACTGCACAATGAAATATGCAACACACAACTGCTTTATTTAATCAAAGGTTATGTAACAGATGAACAATGTAGTGCTGGTCCCTAAGGTTCTCCAAAAAGTCAGACCCGGTCAAGCTTGAAGCTAACTTGGCAAAGATTAAACTTGTAAGTGCCTGAGTCCGCAGTACTCGCTACAGTGCGCACCACATGTTTTATGAATAGGCATGTGACACGATGTGGAGAAGACACTGCACTAGTCATCAGTGTTCTGTAGAAATAGCTCATTTGTAACTTGCAGTATCATATGCTTCTGCTATTGAATAAATGTAATATCAAAGGAGTTAATTGATTACTGTGAGTGTCAAAGACTACGAATGAGCCTGCTGCAGTCGCCACAGTGAATCTAACTTTGGATATCCTGAGCAATTAGCGCCCCCATAAATCAACACATGAATATATCACAGCTGACAAAGACAGATGGCCAAGATGATACATGCAACTTATAACCCTTTTTCATCAGGACCCATGATATGTGTTTCTGAAGTTACACCATCTTGCACCACACCGTAGGCTAAATAAACCATGCATATACACTGAGTGTAGAAAACATTTGGAACACCTTCCTAATATTGAGTTGTACCCCTTTTCCCCACAGAACAAAAGCATTCCACAGGGATGCTTGTTGACTCCAATGCTTCCCACAATTGTGTCAAGTTGGCTGGATGTCCTTTGGGTGGTGGACCATTCTTTATACACACACAGGAAATTGTTGAGCATGAATAACACAGTAGCGTTGCAGTTCTTGACACACTCAAACCGGTGCACATGCCACGTACTACCATTCTCAGTTCAAAGGCACATAAAAATGATGTCTTGCCCATTCACACTTTGAATGGCACAAATACACAATTTATGTCTCTCGGCTTAAAAATCCTTATTTAACCGGTTTCCTCCCCTTAATTTACACTGATTGAAGTGGATTTAACAGGTGACTTCATCAAGGGATCATAGCTTTCACCTGCATTCAACTGGTCAGTCTATGTCAGAGTTTCCCAAACTCGGTCCTCAGGACCCCAAGGGGTGCACGTTTTGGTATTTACCCTAGCACTACGAAGCTGATTCAAATAATAATCGAATAATCAAGCTTTGATCATTTTAATCAGCTGACTAGTGTTAGGGCAAAAAACTAAATGCACACTCCCTGGGGTCCCGAGGACCGAGTTTAGGACCGGTCTATGTCATGGAAAGAGCAGCAATGTTTTGTACACAGTGTATTTCATCAATGTTATACATGGATCTTGATCATTGAATAACATCTGAATTAGCTACAAAGAACACTATTCATTAACCCTACTCTGTTGACACATTTAGGGAAAGGGGGATACCTAGTCAGTTGCACAACTGAATACATTCAACCCCTCTAATGAGTGTTGGAGATTGGAAAACATACTCCATTGGTTGTGGAGGACTGGGTGTTATAGTGGTGTGGCTATATGCAGACTGGAGTCCCATGCTCCGGTGGAGAACCAGGTTATCCACAGACAGTGGATATGAAATATTAAATTACAACATCAATAGTCTGTTGTGGAATATTTTGGTGATTTATCACCGTTACTATATTACCATTGAGTTTGTTTACTATGTTTTACTCCTGGCAATGAGTTATGTAGGATCATGGATCTATGCTACTTAGCTCTCACCCTGTTAAAGGGATCCATCAGGATTTTGGCAAGGCCATTTATCTACTTCCCAGTGTCAGATGAACTTGTGGATACCATGTCTCTGTGTCCAGCATGACGGAAGTTAGAGGAAGTTTCACGAGATCATGATAACTGGAAGTCTATGGGTATCTGCTAGCATGCTAGTGTTTCCATTGTGAATTCATGCAACATATCTTGACATGCTATATAATTTGACCACATCAGAGTATTTTTTATGAAAATAATCCATATCCAGTAATTTGTTAAATGAGAAAGTGAAACCTTTATTGAAATACTATAAAAGACTGAGATAATGTGAAATAGAATGAGAGATGGCTGATCTTGCACTGTTTGAAGATGTGGTACATGCTGAACTTTGCTTAGAACGTGTTTTTAAAGACAGGTGAGACTTTTTCTGCAGAAAGTACAGATTGGCTCATCAGATACTGTTTCCCAAAACCAATCTTAAAGGATTTTTGCGAGGTTTTAAGACATACAAGGCAAACGCATTCCATTTCGGTGCACATTCAAGTGATATCCACACAAGTTTTTGACAACGGGCACTTTTCAGAGGGAGCTTGCAGATCGGCATCTCACAGCTCTCGATGAGTCAATGTTTTGGATGCAGTCATCAGCAAAACAAGCAGTAACATAAACCATTTCCATAAGCCATCGCAGAATAGGGTGAAGTCAAGAGGGGTTTCTTTGCCATGATGCCATAAATAGGTTCCCAAATATGAATGGGCAATAGACGGCACCCACATCGCCATAAAATCACCATCTGATAATGATTTCAGCTAATGGATGTGAAGAGAAAAGGCTTTCACTCTTTATGTGCGGGCTATGTGATATGCAAAAGATACTGCTGAATGTGGTGGCCAGGTGGAACGCATGACTCGATCATTCTGCAGAACAGCAATGTTGGCTTATACAGCTACACGGGGAGGTGTTGAGGAAGAATGGCTTATTGGTGAGTGTTGCTTACTCATTTGAAGTATATCTGCCATTGCTAAAGCAAAATTACTTTTCCTAATGGTCCTCTCTTTGTATGTATGTTTTTATTTTTACTTGTCAGGTGTCATGACGTTGGCCTGGGGTTAGGTTTATGACAGTCATAAATACCTCTTCCCCCCTTTTTCCTCTCTCTACCCTACTGATGTGACATTTGAAAACCCCTTGGTTAACATAGAGATTCTGGGAACATCAGAAGGTGGGGGGAAATTAACTATATTCTGGTAATCGAACCAATTGAACATGTGCGGTGGTACTTAATGAATATGATGTCAGTTCGGTTGTCATCTGAGACATTCTCATCGATGATAGGATGACATAAACTCTACAGTGGAAAGTCTACACATCAGAGTTATCGGATTCACATGGAATTGTTGTTCAATTTAAATGTTTGAATATAAAATTGTTGGTGAAGAGATGAAATGTCATTTTAGCTTCCAAATGAGAGATTTGGGTTTTCATAAGGTTAGGGCTCTGCTCAATCAGTCGCCCGCCCCTGTGAAGAGACATGGGTTATAAAACTTTTCAGACACACCCTTCTCGCTCCACTATATAAAGCCTTGACGAAAATATAACCTGTTCAGAGTACATGAGGTCTGCAGCCTCTGCATTAAAAGGACTAACATGTCAACTATAGAACTAAGCCAACCTCAGCGTGAGCTTTGGTTGCGAATGGTATGAACATTGAACTACAGAAGTGATACCTCCTATCCATTGAGTTAGCCACAGCAGAGTATCCCGGCTACCACACAGCGACGTTATTACAACGTATCCAATTGACTACCAGAGACATTCTTCAAAGGACAAAGGACTTGGTTTGGCAACACGGCCTTCCATCTACCACCAACCTACAGAAGCGCAGCTCAGAGTAAATATTTATGGCATTTCCTTTTCCAAATGGGCGGTAATTTAGAATGCATAAGATACTGTATTTACGATAGCACAGCTTCTCCCTTTGTCCCTCAGTCCTCCCACTCTTTCACTCAAACACAGCCCCTTTCTTTTGTGTAACCAGCTGTCATATCTGTTCCGCCCGCCAGGGACGTTTTCCTTTATGACGTAGTTTGTAATCAAGGTATGATTCATTCTTTGTATATGTAATTCTGTGTGATTAGTTAGGTATTTAGTAAATACATAATTAAACCCAATGTTGTATTGCTGATTCAATTTGTTAGCCAGGGTTTGTGAAGATAACCAAGAATTTACAACTTTCAGATGAGACTGAATTAAGGTGACGATTAATATTGACTGCTATTGATGTAAAATATGACTAGATCTTTAAGACTTTATTCAGAAGATAACAGCCTATAAATATTATTTTGTGGTGCCCCGACTCTAGTTAATTACATTTACATGATTAGCTTAATCAGGTAATATTAATTACGGAGAAAGGATTTTATAGAATAGCATGTCATATCACATAGCCAAATACACGACACACATAGCCAAATACACGACACAGGCCACAACTGATCAAGCCAAATAATCTATCTGACACTAGCAATTCTATTTCAGTCTCGTAAAAGTAAAAGGGAAGAAACAGAGATCAACAGTGTTGTCACAAGAAGAAGTTGACAGAGTTTTTAAATCAGTGGAATGCCCCGTGGAATCGGAGTGTGAAGTTTTATTGCAAATGCGGAGAAACAGAACCGAAGACTGTTGCATAAAACACCTGTCTCCAGATGCATCTTCAAAGTAGGAGCAACCATGGCATTCATGGCAGACAGGGAGAAAGATCTGATGATTCTTAAGGCATTGAATACTGTCAGTGTGAACCAGACTGACTTGACACAATGGCACATGCAAGCTCTACAAACAACACAAACAAGAGGACTTTTAACTTAGTGAAAATGATTACAGTCTGCCGTGAAGTATTCAGTCATATACACGAGTAAGAGTCAAGCTACATTTTCAGATATTATAAGTTTAACATTTTGTCAGAAAATCATTTTCATTGCAAGCTTAAAGCCTAATGCTGCTTTCTACATAGCTAGCTAGCTAATGTTAGCTGGCTGGCTATCTAGCTACATGTACGATCTGTGTAGTAATATTGTTAATTTCAGAAAGCCATTTTATAGCTACCCATCACTGAACCTAGTTGGTTAGCTTTAGCTACCTGCAGATTCATAATACATAATTTCATGCATGGTGGGCAGCTATGACAATCCATTTGTATTGCTATTCCGTATGGGTTGGGATTATGGTTCATTGTTTTGCTAGCTAGCCGACGTTACATATCTAAACAAAAGACTCCACTTTGCCAGATTATTACATGACCCATCAACTTAGCCAGCTGTGTCTGGGGATGATTTCGGCCATACCCACCATACGTTGCTGCTACTATTTATTTTTTATTCCTTTACCCCTGATTGTATGCATATAACTATCTATCACCAGTATCAGTGTTATTGTTATTGACATTGTCATTATGTACATACATGTAGTGTACTATATTTTCTTTAGTTTATTAATTGACACTTGTTATTTAAAACATTTCTACTATGGGAATGTACAAGGAAGCATTTCACGGTACCATTTACACATGCTGTATCCTGTTCAACAACTAAACTTTGATTCGATATACATTTACATTACATTTAAGTCATTTGGCAGACGCTCTTATCCAGAGCGACTTACAAATTGGTGAATTCACCTTATGACATCCAGTGGAACAGCCACTTTACAATAGTGCATCTAAATCATTTAAGGGGGGGGGTGAGAAGGATTACTTTATCCTATCCTAGGTATTCCTTAAAGAGGTGGGGTTTCAGGTGTCTCCGGAAGGTGGTGATTGACTCCGCTGTCCTGGCGTCGTGAGGGAGTTTGTTCCACCATTGGGGGGCCAGAGCAGCGAACAGTTTTGACTGGGCTGAGCGGGAACTGTACTTCCTCAGTGGTAGGGAGGTGAGCAGGCCAGAGGTGGATGAACGCAGTGCCCATGTTTGGGTGTAGGGCCTGATCAGAGCCTGGAGGTACTGCGGTGCCGTTCCCCTCACAGCTCCGTAGGCAAGCACCATGGTCTTGTAGCGGATGCGAGCTTCAACTGGAAGCCAGTGGAGAGAGCGGAGGAGCGGGGTGACGTGAGAGAACTTGGGAAGGTTGAACACCAGACGGGCTGCGGCGTTCTGGATGAGTTGTAGGGGTTTAATGGCACAGGCAGGGAGCCCAGCCAACAGCGAGTTGCAGTAATCCAGACGGGAGATGACAAGTGCCTGGATTAGGACCTGCGCCGCTTCCTGTGTGAGGCAGGGTCGTACTCTGCGGATGTTGTAGAGCATGAACCTACAGGAACGGGCCACCGCCTTGATGTTAGTTGAGAACGACAGGGTGTTGTCCAGGATCACGCCAAGGTTCTTAGCGCTCTGGGAGGAGGACACAATGGAGTTGTCAACCGTGATGGCGAGATCATGGAACGGGCAGTCCTTCCCCGGGAGGAAGAGCAGCTCCGTCTTGCCGAGGTTCAGCTTGAGGTGGTGATCCAAAAAATGTACCCATGGTAGTACAATAAAAACAAATGTCATGGTAATATCATGTTTTGTTGGTCACTACCATGGCAGGACAATACCATGGTACTGGTGCAAATACATGATAGTACCATTGTATTTTTCTCATTGTACTCCCATGGCAAGAAAATACCATGAAATTTGTGCCAGTACCATGGTATTTTCTTGCTATGGTAGTGACCGTTTTTTAAATATTTTTGTTTCATTGTACTAGCCTCCATAGTACAAAATTAATCACGGTAGTACAATGAAAAAATACCATGGTTTTGTGCTAGCAGCATGTAGTGAAACACAGTTTTTCAGATAAATTGACCAAACTAATTAACTTATGGTAATGCAACATTTACTACTCACTCTGCAATGGCAAAGCATAGGCCTAGTATCCTCTTACACTGTTAGGTCATATTGAAAAACCCCAATACACCTGGTCTAGTAGTGTAGTGTACCATCTTAAACCTTGGGAATTATTTAGGGTATGGTGAGCACAATGAAACCTTGAATATTATCTTAGATTATCTCATGCTTCTCTCTTAAATAAAGTTTTCAGTTGGCTCTCTCTCATTCAACTGACTTGGCTACTCTTATACAAAACTAAATAACCAACATACTAAAAAAATGTTTTGTAAAAATGTATGAATTATCATCTTATCTCATAGATACATTTTCATCATGTAATTCTCAAAATATCCCTAAAAACAGCTAGTTTTCATTTGTTTACACTGTGGGAACATTTGTTGGTCCTGTTGCCATGACTACGTCAGGCTAGCTTGACTGAAGTTAACTTTAGCCAACATTAGCTTCTATGCTAACAGACGTTTATAAATTAATTAAACTATTAAAACATTATCAAGAAATAAGAACAATTATTACATTACACTCTGCTTTGTGTTTCATATTAAATGCTTATAATTCACCAAACCTTGATGATAAAGTTTAAAATGTGTTGTTTATCTTCAGTTTTCAGTTAGCTTGTCTAATTTAACTGACTCACAGGCTGGTTAGCGCAAGAGCCACTGTAGAGTGAGAGCATGTGCAGGCCGAAACAAGCGCAACACCACTTGAATAAAAATACTGTAAATTATTACAAAATGCCAAAGATTAGCCCTTATTAACAGCAACTATTTCCCTTTTTCTCTGATGTTACAGACAAACTAGGAACACCAATAGAAACCTACCTCTGACTTTTTCAGAATTTTGCCCATACTGGTATATAAATTCATCAAGTCTGTATTTGTAGCTCTGAATAATGTTGGTTGCAATTCTGCTTGCAGCTATCGAGCTGGCGAGCCTCTTCCTTTTTTGAATGAATTTATGGCTATTTCTTTCTAGCTGGCAAAATAAGTGAGCTGGATTTAGTTTATGTACTGCCATACAGTGCATTCGAAAAGCATTCAGACTTATTGACTTTTTCCACATTTTGTTACGCTACAGCCTTATTCTAAAATTGATTGAATTGTTTATTCCCTCATCAATCTACACACGATACCCCATAATGACAAAGCAAAAAACAGTTTAAAAAAAACCCCTGAAATATTACATTTACATAAGTACATAGACCATTTACTCAGCACTTTGTTGAAGCACGTTAGGGTTTACAGCCTTGAGTCGTCTTGGGTATGATGCTACAAGCTTGGCACACCCGTATTTGGGGAGTTTCTCCCATTCTTCTCTGCAGAGCCTCTTACACTCTGTCAGGTTGGATGCGGAGCGTCGCTGCACAGCTATTTTGAGGTCAATGCAGAGATGTTAGATCGGGTTCAAGTCCGGGCTCTGGCTGGGCCACTCAAGGACATTCAGAGACTTGTGCCGAAGCCACTACTGCGTTGAATTGGCTGTGTGCTTAGGGTCGTTGTCCTGTTAGAAGGTGAAACTTTTCCCCAGTCAGAGGTCCTAAGCGCTAAGCGTTTTCATCAAGGATCTCTTTATACTTTGCTTCGTTGCATAATTACATTTGCAGTCACTTTTGATAATGGTGTTTTCTGCTAATGGAACACTCACACTTATAGCCTACTACAATGTGCGTATTGCTGCGCTTATAATGTGAAGAAATAGCCTAATAGTTTATCAATATTTTAACCTTTTTGGGATAGGGGGCAGCATTTTCACTTTTGGATGAATAGCGTGCCCAGAGTGAACTGCCTCCTACTCTGTCCCAGATGCTAATATATGCATATTATCATTAGTATTGGATAGAAAACACTCTGGAGTTGCATGATGTGAATGATGTCTGTGAGTATAACAGAACTCATATGGCAGATGAAAACCTGAGAAAAATCCAACCAGGAAGTGGGATATCTGAGGTTTGTAGTTTTTCAACTAAGCCCCTATTGAAGATACAGTGGGATATTGGTTATGTTGCACTTCCTACGGCTTTCACTAGACGTCAACCGCCTTTAGAAACTGGTTTGAGGATTCTACTATAAAGGTGGGGCTCATGAGACCTGTTTGAGTCAGTGGTCTGGCAGAGTGTCTCAGGCAAGTGATGCGCGCTCCCGACAGAGTTTGCTCTCGTTCCAGTGCTTTTCTTCAGACATAGGAATTCTCCGGTTGGAACATTATTCATGTTTTATGTTAAAAACATGCTGAAGATTGATTCCATACATTGTTTGACTTGTTTGTTTCTACAACCTGTAACGGAACTTTTCGAGTTTTTGTCTGGACAAAGTGCTCCCGCCTCATGAAGATGGATTACTGGGCTGAGCACGCTAACAACAAGTGGCTATTTGAACACAAATTATGGACGTTATGGAAAAAATCAGTCATTTATTGTCGAACTGGGATTCCTGGGAGTGCCTTCTGATGAAGATCATCAAAGGTAAGTGAATATTTATTGTGTTATTTCTAACTTCTGTTGACTCCAAAATGGCAGGTGTTTCTCTGGCTGGATTGGGCTCTGAGCGCCGTTCTCAGATTATACTTTTTCCGTAAGTTTTTTAAAAAAATCTGACACAGGAGTTGCATTAACTTCTTCGATATAGGGGGCGCTCTTTTAATTTTTGGATAAAAAAAACGTTCCCGTTTTAAACAAGATATTTTGTAATGAAAAAATGCTCGACTATGCATATAATTGACAACTTTGGAAAGAAAACACTGACATTTCCAAAACTGCAAAGATGTTATCTGTGAGTGCCACAGAACTGATGCTACAGGCAAAACCAAGATGAAATTTCAAACAGGCAATGGCCCAGATTTTGAAGGCGCTGTGTTCCAATGTCTCCTTATATGGCTGTGAATGCGCCAGGAATGAGCCTACACTTTCTGTCGTTTCCCCAAGGTGTCTGCAGCATTGTGATGTATTTGTAGGCATATCATTGGAAGATTGACCATCAGAGACGACATTTACCAGGTGTCCAAAAATCCTGCTCATTTCCTGGATGCCGTCTCATCTTGGTTTTGCCTGAAGCTCACGTTCTAGGGCACGCACAGAAAATATCTTGGTAGTTCTGGACACGTCAGAGTGTTTTCTTTCGAAAGCTATCAATTATATGCATAGTCGAGCATCTTTTTGTGACAAAATATCTTGTTTAAAACGGGAACGTTTTTCATCCAAAAATGAAATAGCGCCCCCATAGCATCAAGAGGCTAACTGAGAGTCTCCTCATTGAAGTTCTTCAAAGGTAAATTATTTTATTTGAATGCTTTTCTGGTTTTTGTGAAAATGTTGCCTGCTAAATACTATGCTAAATGCTACGCTAGCTATCAATACTCTTACACAAATGCTTGTTTTGCTATGGTTGAAAAGCATATTTTAAAAATCTGAGATGACAGTGTTGTGCGATTTTCATGAATAGTTAACGTTGCATTATGCTAATGAGCTTGAGGCTATAAATAGGATCCCGGATCCGGGATTGCTCGACGCAAGAAGCTAAACAACGTTTGCCATGTTTCTGTCGATATTATGGAGTTAATTTGGAAAAAAGTTGTAATGACTGAATTTTCTGGGTTTTTTCTTAGCCAAACGTGATGAACAAAACGGAGCGATTTCTCCTACACAAATAATTTTGGGGGAAAAACTGAACATTTGCTATCTAACTGAGAGTCTCCTCATTGAAAACATCCGAAGTTATTCAAAGTTAAATTATTAGAATTCATTTCTTGTTTTTGTGATTCATTTTATCTATATTTCTGCTTTTTGTGACTCCTATCTTTGGCTGGAAAAATGTCTGTGTGTTTTTTTGACTTGGCGGTGATCTAACTTAATCATATGTTGTGCTTTCACTGTAAAGCATTTTTGAAGTCGGACACGATGGGTAGATTAACAAGAAGTTTATCTTTCATTTGCTGTATTGGACTTGTTAACTTCTCTAGGGTAGGAATTTTGGATGAAAAGCATGCCCAAATTAAACAGCCTGTTACTCGGGCCCAGAAGATATGATATGCATATAACTGGTAGATATGGATAGAAAACACTCTAAAGTTTCCAAAACTGTTAAAATAGTGTCTGTGAGTATAACAGGACTGATTTGGAGAGAAAAACTCCATTCAGGAAGTATTTTTTTTGTTGGTTTTGTAGTTTTCTATTCAATGCCATTACAGTATCCATTGATTTAGGACTCAATTTGCAGTTCCTATGCCTTCCACTAGATGTTAACAGTCTTTAGAAATTGTTTCAGGCTTGTATTCTTAGAAATGAGGGAGTAAGACCAGTCTGAATGAGTGGACCATGACGTGTCACAGAGCTTTTTCATGCGCAATCCCGAGAGAGTGCATTTCTTGTTTACCTTTTATATTGACGACGCTATTGTCCAGTTGAAATATTATAGATCATTTAGGCTAAAAACGACCTGAAGATTGAATATAAACATTGTTTGACATGTTTCTATGAACTTTACGGATACAATTACAACTTTACGGATACCATCTGCCTGTTTTGACTACGTTTGAGCCTGTGGATTACTGAAGAATACGCCGAACAAAACTGAGGTTTTTGGATATAAAGAGACTTTATC
The DNA here is from genome assembly GCF_036934945.1 of Oncorhynchus masou masou. Lineage (NCBI taxonomy): Eukaryota > Metazoa > Chordata > Actinopteri > Salmoniformes > Salmonidae > Oncorhynchus > Oncorhynchus masou. Next base: position 9,263,797 of record NC_088221.1, on the reverse strand, counting down.
GAACAAAAGGAACATTTATTGAGTAAATGAATGTCTTCTGAGTGCAACCATATGAAGATCATCAAAGGTAAGGGATTAATTTTATCTCTATTTCTGGCTGGTTACGGTTTGTAATAATTTGTCAACTGGGCTATGTTCTCAAATAATCGTAAGGTATGTTTTTGCCGTAAAGCATTTTTAAAATCTGACACCATGGTTGGATTCACAAGAAGTTAATCTTTAAACCTATGTAAAATATGTTTTGTTTTCTGATTTTTTTATAATGAGTATTTCTGTATTTGAATTTGGCGCTCTGCAATCTCACTGGATGTTGGCCAGATGGGACGCTATAGCGTCCCACATACCCTAGAGAGGTTAATGTGTGAATTTCGCGTGCTGCCTTTTCAGAGGAATGTTGGTTAAGCTAAACATTCTGATCTGTTGCGTCAGCCACATTGCATATAAAAAAGGTTGTTTGATGTTACGGGTTGTATTAATTTGTGATCTATCGCATCCCACAACTGTCCCAGACTATGTTTGGAATATTTATTTCTCGCACAGAATAGGTTGACTTTTGTACTATGGGTGATAGTAGATTGACATAGGCTAGTGCTTTTGCTGTTTGTTAAGTCTACTCATCTTGTTAACTGATGAATAATAAATGTGGACAGTTCTTCCAATATCTCCAATATGCACCTTGGAATTGGATAAGGACGGAGCCGTTGCATCCCTGATGTGTCTGTCTTAACTTGTGGGCTGTGAGAAAGACCCGATCACATGATGGAGGAAAGGAGAGCCATGTGAGTGAGAGACGCTTCAGATTGTGCAGCACCTTCAGGGAGAAGAGCACAATGCAGCACTACAGCCGCATTTGTTTAGGGTGCGTTACAGTCACAAAGTGGATGCCATTGTGAAATTCAAGGCATTATCAAGGGCTTGTCAAATTGTGAATGAGAGACTATTGGAGTGTGTACAACCCATGTAAAAAAAAACAAAGCAGAGCGCATGCATTTCAAGCAACTTTTTTCAAATCATCATTAGTGTCATCATGCAGCCTTACAATGTATAAAAAATGTCAACATATAGCCCAACGTTTGTAGAACAACTAAAGTTACATTAATAACTCTAAATTAAGCATATAGGAGTTTTACCTGTTTATTTGTTAACCGCTCAACACAGAATAGCCACGTGCTCACTCCCTCAAATCGTTTGGAGAAAATATTTCGATTTTATTCAGCTTTGTTCAATTGTATTTTTCATACTATAAAATAATATAAAATAATTCCACGGAATTATAAGCAAATCTTGTCTGCTAAATTAACGAGTGTAGGCCACAGCCATTTGGCTGTTAGTCCTTATGTTAGGTCCACATCAGGACCTAACATAAGGACAACTCAGAGTATGCTATTTTTTTCTTCTGAAAAAGACTACATTTTCTTCATATCATGCATCTTTAGACCTGTCTAAAATAAATAATTGATTTATTGAGAAGGTGTAGGCTATATTGCATGTATTTATTATACTCTTTAAAATGGCTTGTAAGTTATGTGTGGAATTCAGGAGATGTTACATGTGTTTATGTTAAATAACAGTCAATTACTGTGAGACCGACAGTTATTTGCTTGACAATCACCGGCTGAAGAAATTTCGTGACCAACACAGCCCTAGCCATGACTACAACAGTGAGAGGAAACCATTACGTTCCCGCCTAGCAACAGAGATGTATTGGCTGTCTAGATGTGTAAGGAGTCAACTCCACCGAGTAGTGATAGGTTTGGATTTCAGATCATTAAATGTTATTAATCATTAGTTATAATAGAGACCTGAGGGGTGTCATAGCCGAGGGGCTACACTAGAAGTATATGATGGGTGCAATTAAGTTTAGAATGAATTGAGTAGGGAAAGCAATCCCATATGGCAGGCATTGATAAGGGGAGAGAGCCATGGATTAGTGATGAAGGGGGTTGAGGACAGGTCAAGTCACATTAGGGGAGAAGAAAAATGTATTACCCATATCACTTAGTGTCCTGCCTAGCAATAAAGATACAATGTTTAGCGAGAAGGAAGAGACTCCCCCCAAAGTGGGGTACATGTACCACCAACATGTCTTTGTCTAATACAGCTGTATTGACCCCCTGGGAAGAATAAACTTGGTATGAGCTTTCATAGTGTCCGTTGAGTGTTTACTCTTAGAATTAGAACCAAACAGTAAGAAGTTCTAAATATATGTGCTTGTGTAATCATGCTTTGTCTTTTGCAGCTGTATGACCCAGTAGTCGTCTGTGAGTTTTTCATTTAGTTTCTTCAGAACCTAACAGGCGCTATTGTATGTCATATCATTTGAAAGGGCTGTTTCTAGGTTTCAAAATATGTATCATGTTCTCATATATGGTTTTACACCAACAAATTATACTCAATAATGGACACAGAGGTCATGATCCAGCAATAAACAGAACATTCTGCTCAGGCTGCAAAGGGATCAACTGAAACAGACTGCTCTAATTAAACACAAAGTAAACAGTCACAACTAAAACATTGTATCACTCCATCTCAAATTAAAAATGAAACTGCAAAGTTGTGGTTAAACAGAAGCCTCGTAGGAGTAACTAACAGTTTCTTATTCATGCTTGTCATAAAGTATGAAGTTATAAAGATGAGCAATAATACACAAGGTGCCGTGTTTCTGTGTGATGTTGGCATGGCTGTGCTGTCAAAGGTACAAGGTGCTAGTTGTTATACTGTTCTCATTTTAGCATATATATACAGCGCCTTGCGAAAGTATTCGGCCACCTTGAACTTTGCGACCTTTTGCCATATTTCAGGCTTCAAACATAAAGATATAAAACTGTATTTTTTTGTGAAGAATCAACAACAAGTGGGACACAATCATGAAGTGGAATGACATTTATTGGATATTTCAAACTTTTTTAACAAATCAAAAACTGAAAAATTGTTGTTGACAAAACATACATGTATTGTGTAATGTTGACCTAAATGACTAATGATGATAAATACAATCCACCTGTGTGTAATCAAGTCTCCGTATAAATGCACCTGCACTGTGTTAGTCTCAGAGGTCCGTTAAAAGCGCAGAGAGCATCATGAAGAACAAGGAACACACCAGGCAGGTCCGAGATACTGTTGTGAAGAAGTTTAAAGCCGGATTTGGATACAAAAAGATTTCCCAAGCTTTAAACATCCCAAGGAGCACTGTGCAAGCGTTAATATTGAAATGAAAGGAGTATCAGACCACTGCAAATCTACCAAGACCTGAACGTCCCTCTAAACTTTCAGCTCATACAAGGAGAAGATTGATCAGAGATGCAGCCAAGAGGCCCATGATCACTCTGGATGAACTGCAGAGATCTACAGCTGAGGTGGGAGACTCTGTCCATAGGACAACAATCAGTCGCATATTGCACAAATCTGGCCTTTATGGAAGAGTGGCAAGAAGAAAGCCATTTCTTAAAGATATCCATAAAAAGTGTTGTTTAAAGTTTGCCACAAGCCACCTGGGAGACACACCAGACATCTGGAAGAAGGTGCCAAAATTGAACATTTTGGCAACAATGCAAAACGTTATGTTTGGCGTAAAAGCAACACAGCTCATCACCCTGAACACACCATACCCACTGTCAAACATGGTGGTGGCAGCATCATGGTTTGGGCCTGCTTTTCTTCAGCAGGGACAGGGAAGATGGTTAAAATTGATGGGAAGATGGATGGAGCCAAATACAGGACCATTCTGGAAGAAAACCTGATGGAGTCTGCAAAAGACCTGAGACTGGGACGGAGATTTGTCTTCCAACAAGACAATGATCCAAAACATAAAGCAAAATCTACAATGGAATGGTTCAAAAATAAACATATCCAGGTGTTAGAATGGCCAAGTCAAAGTCCAGACCTGAATCCAATCGAGAATCTGTAGAAAGAACTGAAAACTGCTGTTTACAAATGCTCTCCATCCAACCTCACTGAGCTCGAGCTGTTTTGCAAGGAGGAATGGGAAAAAATTTCAGCCTCTCGATGTGCAAAACTGATAGAGACATACCCCAAGTGACTTACAGCTGTAATCGCAGCAAAAGGTGGCGCTACAAAGTATTAACTTAAGGGGGCTGAATAATTTTGCACGCCCAATTTTTCAGTTTTTGATTTGTTAAAAAAGTTTGAAATATCCAATAAATGTTGTTCCACTTCATGATTGTGTCCCACTTGTTGTTGATTCTTCACAAAAAATACAGTTTTATATATTTATGTTTGAAGCCTGAAATGTGGCAAAAGGTCGCTAAGTTCAAGGGGGCCGAATACTTTCGCAAGGCACTGTATATATATTATATATATATTATATATATATAAGGCACCAGTCAAACGTTTGGGCACACCTAGACTAGACTTATTCACTATTCAAAAGTATATCCATATGGACAAATGGGGCCTTCAGAAAGTATTCATATCCCTTGACTTATTCCACATTTTGTTGTGTTACAGCCTGATTTCAAATACATTACCGGTCAAAAGTTTTAGAACACCTACTCATTCAAGGTTTTTAAATTATTTTTACTATTTTCTACATTGTAGAAAAATTGTGAAGACATCAAAACTATGAAATAACTCATATGGAATCAAAGTAACCACCCTTTGCCTTGATGACAGCTTTGCGCACTCTTAACTTATAAGAAGGCACACCTGTTAATTGAAATGCATTTCAGGTGACTACCTCATGAAGCTGGTTGAGAGAATGCCAAAAGTGTGTAAGTCTGTCATCAAGGCAAAGGATGGCTATTAGCAACATCTCAAATATATTTTGATTTGTTTAACCCTATTTTTGGTTACTACATGATTCCATATGATGTCTTCAATATTATTCTACAAGTGAATAAGTCTAGTTAATAAGTAAGCACACCTCCAACAATGTGAGAATGCACAAGTCAATTACTTTGAAATGGCTGAAAATATTTTGTATTCGATATATTGTCCCCATGCACCAGATGCCATGTTGATGCAATTCACAATCTATTTGAAGCTATCATTTCCACTTGCTGCAGAAACAAACATATTAAAAACATTACAAACAGAGCACTGTATTTTTTTAGGCGTCTGTCAGGAATGACTATATTTCAAAAGATTCGTTGCATGATCCAAATTGAATACATTTCATCTTAAAATGCTTAAGGGCCAGTCTTGGTATATTGAAAGTGGCAGTTTTTTTCTTTCACGATTAAACTCTTGGAGCCCAAGAGGCATAAGTAGAAAAACGTCTGTAAATTGACTAGCTTTATCACACTCATACCTCAAGCTACAGTCAGTGACTGACTTTCAAGAGTCCTTTTAAATTAGAAAATAATGTTCAACCTTTCAAGCAAACCTGTGACTCAGCACCGATTTGAAATATGATAATAGGCCTGAGTGTCAAGTAGGTAAAAGTACAAGATTCTTCCAAAATTGACTAGCTCCAACAGCACTCTGAAAAATAAATGAAACCCAAGACCAGAAAAGGTCCTGCGTCTTCATATCCCTCTGATGTCCATTTAGTTGCCATGGCAACATATTGAGGCTTGTAAATCAGCTTGCCGTTGGTTGTCATGGAGGAGACCAAGTGAACTATCTATAAAGATGAACTAATGAAAGAGAGCCATCTTTTCCCTGTTCTATAATTAAAACAAACTTATTTAATTCCTAGCGCATTATCCCCTCATGGTCACAAGGTCTTGTTTCCATATTGAGGAGTCAAATGTCCACATTAGATGTTCTCAGTACATAATGAAGTGGAATGTCACAGGCCTATGGTGGGGTGAAAGAGCGGATAGGAGTGTCATCCCACAATGCATTGCCCTGGTGCCCGAGGGATGCAGGGGACTGTGGCGGGGACGTGACTTACAGTATATGATGCACGTAGAAGAGTTTGATTTGGATTCAACCTTAGTCTTTGGATGAACTTGAAAAATGATCGGATGGATGAACACCTGAAAATAAAATTAGATGGATGAAAAAAATGTTTTGTTTATCATTTGCTGCATAAATGAACCCTGAACTAGTCTATTGCTACTCTATATAGTTTAGCATAGAAAAGACCTTTAGTGGCATGCTTTGGAAAAACAAATATTGATGGAGAGATTAGTAACTGTTGGCAACTTGACATATGCAATGACTGAATTTTCTAGAACATAGAGTAATCATAGCCAAAAAGAACGCTAAATACGCGTGTGACACCTTCACAAACAAATTCTGATTGATCAAATGTGAAAGCTCAAAAGGTTAGATTAACACGGTCACTATGGTGACACATCCCATGGGAAGGAAGAAGTGAAAGGAGAAAAAGGCAGTATTTTTAGAGGGGTGAAGTCAGGGTACAACCCAGAGGCACAGCCCAACTAGCACATAATGTTCTGAGAACCATATGTTTCTTAGAGCTTGGTGAGATCGTGGTTGTCCTTTGGTTATTTTGCATAAAAACTTCCCACAAGATTCTGGGAATGGTGCAGGATACCCAGCTAGCGCTCAAAGTAATGTTCTCAAATTTTACCGAGAATGTTGTTAGGTTTCAATTATCAGAGTAAGAACTCGACGGACACAATGAAAGCTTAAACCAAGTTTATTCTCCCCAAAGGATCGAACAGCTGAATCGACAATAACATGTTTACAATAGCGGTGTATATGTACCCCAATTTTGGTGGATTCTCCTCCATCTCGCAAAATGTTTTATCTTTATTGCTAGGTAGGAAACTAAGTGATTACGGGCCATAAACTTTTCCTTCTCCCTTAATGTGACCTAACCTGACCTTGACCCCCTTCATCACTAATCCATGGCTCTCTCCCCTTATCAATGCCTGCCACATGTGATTGTTTTCCCTACACTTAGTACATTCCAAGTTACCCATTAACTTCTGGTGTAGCCCCTCGACAAACCTATCAAGGTTAAGAAACAACATTCTTCTGTCAGAATTTCAGTACATCAGCATAATGTTTTCTATACATTTCCTCATGGATCTATTTAAAGTCATGTTCTCAGAACATTAAGGAAACTTTCCATAAAAAACACAAGGAAACATTAGTAAGATCAAAGAATGTTTTAAGAATGTCAAATAAAATGTTTGCTACCGTTTAGGCCTTAGGGTTAGGCCAATGCAGGAAGAGTGAGTGGTCACTTCAATGACTAGTATGATTATGGGCGGCAGGGTAGCCTAGTGGTTAGAGCGTTGGACTAGTAACCGGAAGGTTGTTGTTCTGCCCCTGAACAGGCAGTTAACCCACTGTTCCTAGGCCGTCATTGAAAATAAGAATTTGTTCTTAACTGACTTGCCTGGTTAAATAAATGTAAAATAATTAGAGAGGCTAAGTGTTATTGAACTGTAAACCGGTTATTGCAAATTATTCTTTGTTACAGCAATAGCAAGTTCCCAAGGTCCATTAGGCAATTACAAAAGTGAGAAAACTACTTGCGGTGAAAAGTGCACCCTTGACAAGGGAATTCATTCGACAATTTATACATTTAGACATACATTTTCAACTGTAATTATACTAATTTGGTTGCTTTTAGTATTCCTGAGAGGGGTTTCAGTAGCAAGTTCATTGTTTTGCTGGCACACTTCATCTATTCAACTACAAAACAAAAGTTCACACTCCATAGGAGGCCCAGGGACCCAGAAAAATCCACTTGCAATTTGCATGACTTTTCTGTCTTAGTGCAACAGGGGAAATGTATGCACCAATGTTTTGTCTAAGTAGCTTTGCTCAACTTCTATTCAAATCAAATTGTATTTGATGAGTTCGGATTGGTCTGTAATGTAGCACACTTCTGTCTATAACATGAGATGCTCAGTATGTTTAGCTAATCTACATAAGTTTTGTTCTCCACTTTCTGGAGGACCACATTTTGAAATCAGTGGACTCAGAGTATGATAGCTAAGGAGATGGAGAAAATCCTGGTGTTTGATTGCAAATATGCTGACGGAGTGGAAAAGCAAACACACAGAAGGATGTTGTATAAAACACCTGTTGCCAGATTACATCTTCAAACTGAGGGCAACTATGGAATCTGTGGCAGAGAAGGAGAAGCATCTGTTGGGTTCACCTTGGGGTCATGATAGGGGCTGTACCGAATGTTTGATGTATTATAAGAATTGATTATGCGTATGTTGTATTAATAGAAGGGGAAGGGTTATAAGACTACAGATTAACAATATATACAATATACATTATAAGGTTTAATATTGTTCCACAGTACTTTTCTTGTCTCTGCTTCTTATAAAAAATGTTCTGAGAGATGTGTCAAAGATAAAAGAGATACAGAGACACAGAACTCTGCAGGGGAGTGAAAGAGATAAGAGACTAGTCAGACATTCCACTATAAATCAACTTTGGGATTGGATATTTACTGCTGAGCCTTTAGATAACACTGAAGCTCTTGTTTCTATAGCTGTGTAGGCATGGGATTGGTCTCAAGAGTAGAAGGTAATGACGTAGGCAGTGACATCACTAAGATATATGACTGCAGACATAATAAAACAACTTGGACCCTTTTCTATTTTGCAGAACTTACTCAGAAACATGTGTGCTATGTTCCTGTTGTCAACTTCTGTCTGCAATTGCATTCAACCATATTCCCAGTCACCTTGCTGTGGTTAAATGCAGTGGTTTGTGCTTTCAGTTTTGCGCAAATGCTCCCATCTATCCACGGGTTTGGTTTAGGAAGGTTTGAATAGTCACAGTGGGAAAAACATCCCCTGTGCACTTCCTGATGAACTCCGTCACCGTGTCAGTGTGTACGTCAATGATATTCTCAGAGGCAACCCGGAACATATCCCAGTCCGTGTGGGCGTCTCATGGTTTTGATTTTGTTTGACGTGATCAATGCTGAGGAAAGGCAGGGGTCTTTGCATTCAGCAGACAGTTGTAAAGGTCCTGGACAGGAGAGTGGGTCTAGGTGATATGAAGGTCAGAGGATCCACACGATGTAAGTGTTATTTAAGAAGTTAAAACTGGCCTGCTTTAAAGTGAAAGTCCTATGTGCTGTCATAAAGTTGAGTTCCAAACTTCTCACTGAGCAGTGGCCTGTGCCGGCCTACTACTGAGCCTTGCCAGCCGCACAACACTTATCTAATACATCTCTGTCGGCTCTCATTGGCCCTCCCTCACTCACACCACCAGGTGAGAGCAAATCAATACCTAGACTCGTCAGGATGCCATTAAATGGCCTTCTCCGATTGCTCACCCATCGGTAAGGGCCCGCCTGCCAGCAACTACATTTGTCCTCCTTCTCAAAACAGTGTGACTTAACACAGGTATGATAAATACAGAGTATCACACACTGGTCAGTTACATAACACAGGATTGGACAGTGTATTACTGTGTATTACAAGGATACCTTTACAAGGCTACCTTAGGTGTGAGTGGAGGGTTGTGGTTCCATGCAAACCAAGTGGGAGGGGGAATGTTGCCACTATTCCCTGTTATGGAATTGGGAAATCAATGGGAATCAACTGGGCTGGAGACCCAATGTCTGGCCAGTATCGACAGGAGATTACCGATTCCGATAAATAGAATCAACAGGAGATCGAGGCAGTCATTCCCACCTGCCACATATGGGTGTGAGGAACACCACGGGACTGGAATGGTTCTCCTCATCAGAGACCAAGAGAGATGTCTCACTTTTCCCCTATCTTAATCTCACGCTCTGCTTCTGTTTTGGAGACCCCACTGTTTCCACATCACAGTTTGTAGAAAATGAATTTCTCTAAACTCTATACTATACTCTTTATAACTCTCTCGCATCTCTGGAAGTATATCTGTCTTCCTATTTCTTTCATACTCATTGTCTGTGTTTATCTTTCTTACAGACAATTACTGACAAGCTTTCTCTCTTTGTATTTTTTGGCAGGTCTGTTGGGAATTCCAAATCAAAAGGTATTTTCTACCCAACTTAATCGGTAAAAACACACAAACTTGGAAATAACACAGATTTCCAGACTTTTCCTCTGACTCTGATCATGGTGAACAAATTGACACATCATGGGATACCGTACAACTTACAACTCCTGTAAAACTAGGAACAATGTCAGAGGAAAAGTCAGTGATGTGAAAAATAGACTGACAACGATATTTTTTTAGTCTATCGTTTTACAGTTGTAATCATTCTCCCTCACTGTTCAGAATAGGGATAATGGGTGTGCCCACACTTGCTGGAATTGATTGGTGTCACAGTAACCTTGCAATAGAGGGAGAATAATAGCAAATACAAACATTTTATAGAGGCCCTTACACCACAGGTGACTGACATTGGAGGATGTTGCACAAATGAGGCAGCATTTCAAAACAGAATATTTGTCTATGTGGGAAGGATGAGAGAGGTGTAAGGATATTACACCCATTCCCTTGTTTCTCCTTTTTTCCCCTCCCTCCATCCAGCTGTGGCTGGCTGCCTGCACTGCTGGAGCTGCTTAAGCGCTAAATTATGCAATTTTAACGCCCTCCGCACACACACATACACACATATGCATACACACACACGCAAACACACACAAGCCTGGCACATTCTCCCTTACTATTATGCCCTACAGCGCCGCTTGGGGATTCTCAAACGTTAATTAATGGCAGGCACCGAAGCATGGGATTTCTCATTAACCCCAGAGAACGATGCTGCAGAAGCATGCAAGATGAAAAACACTATAAAAGGGACGCCTTGGTACCTTTTTACTTGTTTCTGATCTGTTCTTTGCATCCTGCTCTACTGATCATTGGCAGCTGACAAGATTGCGGCCATTCTTTACCTCTGGCTTCTTAATGGCAAGGGGCAGATGAATATAGTGACTTAATTGACTTAATTACAGAGCTAATCAGGTAAATTAGAGAATCTAGGTGCGGTTAAAGGTTACTGTGAGGGGATCCTAGATGAAGCAGACGGCTGGGCAGTGAGTGTGACACACGCAGTTCAGAACTGTTCTGAATAAAGTATTTGTCCTTTAATTTGAGCAAATAACATGACTGGGAGGCAAGGAGGAAGGTGTGGTGGGAAAGGATTGTTTGGTAGATTATTCCAATGCCTATGCACCGGGAGTTTTTCCAGGACTTTCTGTATTTGCTAAGAAAGGCCAAGTTTGATGTTTGGTCTACCAGACTCTTCACGCATTTGGGCGGAAACTCATGTCTGGAAACGAGATTACGGTCATTCTAATGTCGTTTTCAACAACTTTTCTACATATAATAGCCTTACGAATTGTACAATACAAATACAGTATAACAAAAAAGGATATAAACACATGGAACAGACTAATGGTGTAAGCAAAATAATGGGAATGATTGTATGCCTATAAGAAATGACTGGAAGAGAGGAAGTAATAGAACTGACATGGTACAGAGCAACAGAGTTGACTGGATGTGAGGGAGGAGCAAACTGACATGTTACAGAGTAACAGAGTTGACTGGATATGAGGAAGTAACAGAACTGACATGTTACAGAGTAACAGAGTTGACTGGATAAGAGGAAGTAACAGAACTGACATGTTACAGAGTAGCAGGGTTGACTGCATAAGAGGAAGTAACAGAACCGACTTGGTACAGAGTAACAGAATTGACTGGATATGAGGGATTGGCAAACTGACATGATACAGAGTAACAGAGTTGACTGGATGTGAGGGAGGAACAGAATTGACATGTTACAGACAGGATGGGAAATTCACTTTTCGGTCCACCAGGCAGTGTGGCGGGTAGATAAAATAGAACACCATACCTACTGTGAAGCATGGGGGTGGAAACATCATGCTTTTGGGCTGTTTTTATGCAAAGGGACCAGGACGACTGATCCGTGTAAAGGAAAGAATGAATGGGGCCATGTATCGTGAGATGTTGAGTGAAAACCTCATTCCATCAGCAAAGGCATTGAAACGTGGCTGGGTCTTTCAGCATGACAATGATACCAAACACACCGCCCGGGCAACGAAGGAGTGGCTTCGTAAGACGCATTTCAAGGTCCTGGAGTGGCCTAGCCAGTCTCCAGAGCTCAACCCCATAGAAAATCTTTGGAGGGAGTTAAAAGTCCGTGTTGCCCAACAACAGCCCCAAAACAATACTGCTCTAGAGGGGATCTGCATGGAGGAATGGTCCAAAATACCAGCAACAGTGTGTGAAAACCTTGTGAAGATTTACAGAAAATGTTTGACCTCTGTCATTGCCAAAAAAAGGGTATATAACAAAATATTGAGATAAACTTTTGTTATAGACCAAATACTTATTTTCCACCATAATTTGCAAATAAATTCTTTAAAAATCCTACAATGTGATTTTCTGGATTTTTTTTCTCATTTTGTCTGTCATAGTTGAAGTGTGCCTATGATGAAAATTACAGGCCTCTCTCATCTTTTTAAGTGGGAGAACTTGCACAATTAGTGGCTGACTAAATACTTTTTTGCCCCACTGTACATGTCTTGACGTTGTCTTGACGTTGTATTAGTTAATGTGACGACTGTTAAACGTTTCTAGTTTCTATTTCCCAAATGAACTCAAAGAATATCAGAATATCGATTTTACAACAGCCGCTAATTAACCAGTTACCTCTACAAATCTCGTTCTGAACGTCGTATAGTCCGTGAATCTGCACGGACCCGGGTCTCACCGATGAGTTCGTACCACATCAATCTTAGTTGAATATTTATTTACTGGAAAGCTAAAATGATAATAAAAGACACACATAGACAAAACACAGTATAGTCTATTGATTAGAACTTAGTATAACGGGCCAACATACTATGGCACGTGTCACCAAAAATGGGGATTTCAAAGAGAGAGAGGGAAAAAAGAAAGTACACAAGAGAAATATATATTTGGGTGAATTTGTCAGCTATGCTATTCTAACCCTAGCCTTGCCCCAAACTGCCGCTCTTATGGGTCAGAATATAATGATGTAATTACGTGGGGAAGATCTCAGAGGATTCTCTGCGTGGACCGTTCAGGGGACCATTCAGGCTGTTCGATGACGCACTTCTCCGGCGCACCTTTCTGGTCGTCCTCACGATGTCAGCGTCCTTTTGGCTTAGGAGTCTGTTCCCTCACCCTTGCTCTGGAAGGGATTTTCTGAGGACTGACAGCTCTGTAGCTCAAAGATCACAGCATAGGAATGAAACCGTTTAGATACCACGATTCGCTGGGATTGGATGCTAGGGGGTCCGGCTTGAATTCACCCGCTTGGACACAGCTACTCATCCGTAGCTTGGGTAGAAAAATATAGATTTGTCTTCAAACTTGTCTTGCGTTCTGGGTTCATAGACTTTTTAGACCTTGGCTGCAGCTTGGGTCACATAGACTTATCTGTAAATTCTTTACTCACATGTTTTATACCCTCGTGTCAAAAGTGGGCGTAATCGCCTTTAGGGCAATTCTCTGGGTGTACCAAGTTAAGAGCAAGGTCTAGGTTTTTCTCAAATCCAATTTTAGACAACTAACTTCAAATTTTATCTTTACCAAAACATTCCCTTTGATTTGACATTTTCCACACAACGTACAATGTATAAACATCAACATTTACTAGGAAAACTCTTCACGTTACAATGTTTTTGTAATAACGTCATCTATTAACCTTTAATAACAAAACAAAAATTACATACATTTTCATATTCCATCTATCGACATGACTACCATTGTGGCTGACGGAAACCATTGTTCTGAGGTTGGTTCTTCATAGTAACAGGACAAAGGAATTTGTCTGTGGCCTGAGATTTACCAAGGGCGTGAGGGGTCATAAAACCCCCACATCTTCAGACCCCTAGATCTCTCAAAATTAATATAGTTGGTTCACAGTTGGTTTTCGTATTTTAACCTGCGTGTCATGAACGTGTCTGGTGGGGATAGACAAAATCAACACACGCACGATGGCGCAAGCCAGAAATGTCGAAGCACACAAATAAATCTAGGAGAACAATTACATTATTTGAGTGTTTTAATGATAATATATATATTTTTTTTAGAAGTCATCCATGCTAAATCATTAGGTGAGACACAAATGTTCAGCTGCCCCTTTAAGGGACAGGCCATTACCATGGTAACTTGGCCACTCACTTATCTGTGATGAAAGAAATCTCAGACTGTGATATTTTCCTTTTTTTATTTTTTTTATTTTTTATTTAACCTTTATTTAACTGGGCAAGTAATGTCTTCCAAGCAGCAAACAGTTACAGCAAACTGAAAAACAATCTAGTGTGAAAACAAAACAATTTACAGCTCTGGAAAAAATGAAGAGACCACTGCAAAACGATCAGTTTCTCTGGTTTTACTATTTCTAGGTATGTGTTTGAGTAAAATGAACATTTTTGTTTTATTCTATAAACTACTGACAACATTTCTCCCAAATTCCAAATAAAAATATTGTAATTTAGAGCATTTATTTGCAGAAAATGACAACTGGTCAAAATAACAAAATATATTCAGTATTGTCAGACCTCGAATAATGCAAAGAAAATAAGTTCATATTCATTTTTAAACAACACAATACTAATGTTTTATTAACTTAGGAAGAGTTCAGAAATCACCGATGCTCCACCAAATTTCACAGTGGGTGTGAGACCTGGATAGGCCTACAAGCCACAGTGTCTCGCACCCACTGTGAAATTTGGTGGAGGATCGGTGATGATCTGGGGGTGCCTCAGCAAAGCTGGAATCTGGCAGATTTGTCTTTGTGAAAGGACGCATGAATCAAGCCACGTACAAGGTTGTCCTGGAAGAAAACTTGCTTCCGTCTGCTCTGACAATGTTCCCCAACTCTGAGGATTAGTTTTTCCAGCAGGAAAATGCTCCATGCCACACAGCCAGGTAAATCAAGGTGTGGATAGAGGACCATCAGATTAAGACCCTGTCATGGCCAGCCCAATCTCCAGACCTGAGCCCCATTGAAAATCTCTTGATTTTAATCAAGAGGAAGATGGATCACAAGCCATCAAACAAAGCTGAGCTGCTTTCAATGTGAAAGACTGGTGGAGAGCGTGCCAAGACGCATGAAAGCTGTGATTGAAAATCAGGGTTATTCCACCAAATATTAATCTCTGAACTCTTCCTACGTTAAAACATTAGCATTGTGTTGTTTAATAATTAATATGAACTTATTTTCTTTGCATTATTTGAGGTCTGAAAACACTGCATCTATTTTGTTATTTTGACCAGTTGTCATTTTCTGAAAATAAATGCTCTAAATAGTTTATAGTTTATAGAATAAAACAAAAATGCTAATTTTACCCAAACAGATACCTATAAATAGTAAAACCAGAGAAACTGATATTTTTGCAGTGGCCTTTCTTGTCAATTTAACCAACCCCAAATGCTCTGTGTGACCACTGGCCATTCTTACCTGCTAATGACAAAATCTACCAACATTTTGCGGGTTTTCATTTCCTCCAAAACAACCTTGGTATGTGGCTTAATAAGAGAGTTGACTGGATGCGAGGGAGTAACAGAAATAACATGTCACAGAGTTGACTGGTAGATGTAGGATGTAAAAGAACTGACTGATTACTGAACTGACTAGTAAGGTGAGTGAAGGATAGGACGTGAGAGGGTAATGGAGCCAACTGGTAATTCATGTGTTATGTTACTGAACTACAAGATGCAAGCTGATGTGACATACTCTTCTCACCAGATTGTCACTAGCAGCTTGAGGATGTTCAGCCCTCAAGGGAAGACTGTGCTAATACTGATAGAGACTGACAAAGAGAGAGCATTGCATGACCGTGGATGACTGTGACACACACACACAAAGAGGAATTCACACACAGAAAACAACAGCTGGGGTACACATTCTATGTCACACTTCACACATATGCATACTTTTGCCAGTTGTCTTCCTGTAATGTTTATTAACTGGTCACACGGAATAACAAATTATCAACATGCAATGATGCATAAATGGTAATTTCCTTCAACTAGAGAGAGAGAGAGAGAGAGAGAGGGAGATTCGTATCGGCATTATGGAATGTTAACTAATGTAGGAAAGTTACATGTTCGCTGTGTAGATACAGGATAACTGCCAAAATCAAGGAAACACTTGAGTAAATGAGGGATACAAAGTATATTGAAGATCGGTGATTCCACACAGGTGTAATTCCTGAGTTAATTAAGCAATTAACATCCCATAACATTAGGGTCATGTATAAAAATGCTCAGTTGCTGCCGTGGCTAGAATAGGAGAGCTCAGTGACTTTGAAGGAAGGACAAAGGAGCATCTGAGGTTTAAAGGGTGTGTGTCAGTCACCAGGTCTCAACCCAATTGAACACTTATGAGAGATTCTGGAGGGACTCCTGAGACAGCATTTTCCACCACCATCAACAAAACACCAAATAATGGAATTTCTTGTGAAAGAAGGGTGTCATATCCCTCCAATCGAGTTCCAGGCACTCGTAGAATCTTTCCCAAGGAGCATTGAAGCTGTTCTGGCTTGTGGAGGCCGAACACCCTAATAATAACCCTTTAACTGTTTTCTCAACTGGCTGGTAGAGCATGTTTTGACTGTGGAATTAATTGGGGATATGAAGAAAAACCTTGAACTGGATTGGTCAACCCTCCCTGGCCTTCTGCACCAATTTACATATTGTGTATCCTTTTAGGTTACTGCAGTTCAGACTTGTGGCACTCTAACTTGCCACTCGGAGGGCTGGAAGAACCACAGATATGGGATAAAAGGCAAGAATTCAGTTGGTGAGGGATAAATCCTGTTAGTAAAGACGTTGAAGAATAGGAATTTGTAAATAAATAGTAAAATGTACTAAAGGAACTGAACTGATTCCACTTATCATCTATGCTCCTACACTATCCCTTCCATCTAACCAATCATCTGTCCTTAGCATCAATTTGTATCATTCATCCATTGCAGCAGTATTTAATCTCTGTCACAGGAATCTTTAGCCTCATGGACTCAGGAAAGGAAGCATCAATCAAGGCTTTGATTTGATTTACACTTTGCCATTGATTATACTATCAACCATTTCATACATCCCACATATTCACCATTTGCAATCTATATTGAACAAAAATATAAACGCAACATGTAAAGTGTTGGTCCCATATCCCAGAAGTGTATTTCTCTCTAATTTTGGCATTATTTTTATTCAAATTGTTATTCAAATTTTACCCAAATTAAAGATATAAAATCACATTGGGTTGCAGGTATAATATAGTTTTATTAAAGGGGAAGAAAACTCTAACTAAACTATACTGAACAAAAATATAAACCCAACATGTAAAGTGTTGGTCCTATGTTTCATGAGCTGAAATAAAAGATGCCAGAAATTTTCCATTTTTCCTTTGACAAGATAATCAAAAGATCCCAGATATTTTCCATACACTTATTTCAAAAAAAAAATTTGCACAAATTTGTTTACATAGCTGTTAATGAGCATTTCTCCTTTGCCAAGATAATCCATCCACCTCACATGTGTGGCATATCAAGAAGTTGATTAAACAGCATGCTCAAGGAAACACTTGAGTAAATGAGGGATACAAAGTATATTGAAGATCGGTGATTGAATATATACTATATATATATATATATATATAAATATATAGTGCCTTGTGCTGGGGACAAAAAAAGGCCACTTTAAAATGTGCAGTTTTGTCACACAACACAATGCTACAGATGTCTCAAGTTTTGAGAGTGTGAGGAATTGGCACACTATAACTGTAGGAATGTCCACCAGAGTTGTTGCCAGAGAATTTAATGTTCACTTTCCTATCATAAGCTGCCTCCAACGTCATTTTAGAGAATTTAGCAGTACGTCCAACCGGACTAAAAACTGCAGTCTACGTGTAAACAAAGGACATCCGACTTCTTCACCTGCGGGATCGTCTGAGACCAGCCATCCGGACAGCTAATGAAACGAAATAGTAATTCTGTCTGTAATAAAACTCTTTCTGATTGACTGGGCCTGGCTTCCCAGTGGGTGGGCCGCCCATGCACCCCTGCTCATGTGAAATCCCTAGATGAGGGCCGAATGGATTTATTTCAATTGACTGATTTTCTTATATGAACTGTACCTTGAAATTGTTGCATTTATATTTTTGTTCAGGAAATATTCTAAGACAATACCAACAGATCAGCCAGGTCTGAGTTCATGTATAATATCATACAGTTGTTAGATCTAGCCTACTTATCCATGTTCTTAAACATTAACTAGTCACAAACTGTTACACAAATTTGGATAATTTTCCTAAATAGTTGATCTGAGAACTACAAGATAAACAGTAGCTTAACGATTGTCCTGTTCGGATTAAAATCATTGTGGGAAATTAGACTTGAATCCAACCATACCATTATAAACATTATTGTCTGGTTAGCTGGGTAGTTAGCATAACTTAAGTGCAAATTAAGTTTTTGTTGTTATATAAAACAACACCTGGGAATGTGTTTATGGTTGAACTAACTGTATATTTTCCTTCAAAAATTGTTGCTCAAAACTGCGAGCATAGAGAATGTTTAAAGGACACCCGATTAAAAGATAGCTGATATGCATTTTTATACATTGTAATTGACATGGTGCAACTTTTAGTAGGCTGCTGGCAGGCTGCTGCCAGGCTTCAGCTGTGGTACAGCAAAGGCAGTTTATGATTAATAAAAAATGCAATGCTGATGGGTGGTAACATTTAAATAAAACTCAGCCTTAAACAAAACATAAGCTGATAAAAAGTGGGCAGTTTCGGATTTGTCACTTCAAGCCCGAACAACTAAACAATGACTTATTGACATAAATCGTTGTGCAACATCATACTGTAGGTAAGCTCTGGTCATCGTCTTTTAGCTCGTATTTCTACCGGTGTGAGCGTTTAAGCACTACAAGAGAGAAAGTTCAACTTTACAGCAGCTACGAGCTACTGAGACGAGAGCACACAGCACAGCCAAGGTCATCTAGGTTTTATTGCTAACCTAAAAAGTACTACATGGACTAGCTACTACCTATCTCGGCAATTTGGTCCTGCCGTACATACCTACACATACGCTACTGTCACAAGACGCAAGCCTCCTTATTGTTCCTAGAATTTCTAAGTAAACAGCTGGAGGCAGCTCTTTCTCCTATTGAGTTCCAAATACTACTTGTTGCAAAAAAATGTTTACCCCTTTTTCTCCCCAATTTGTGCTATCCAATTGGTAGACAGTCTGCCTGGCTAGCTCCCCTCTCTCCACTGGGATTCTTTGCATCTGTCCTATTAAAGGGGTTGAGTCACTTGTTGCTCGCACTCTTCTCGGGCTCGTACGGTGGGGGAGATCTTCATGGGCTATACTCAGCCTTCTCTCAGGGTAGTAAGTTAGTGTGTTGGTCCCTTTAGTGGCGTGGGGGCTGTGCTTTGGAAAAGTGGTGGGGCTATATCCTGCCTGGTTGGCTGTGTCCGGTGATTTAATTTTATTTATTTATTTTATTTCACCTTTATTTAACCAGGTAGGCTAGTTGAGAACAAGTTCTCATTTGCAACTGCGACCTGGCCAAGATAAAGCATAGCAGTGTGAACAGACAACACAGAGTTACACATGGAGTAAACAATAAACAAGTCAATAACACAGTAGAAAAAAAAGAGAGTCTATATACATTGTGTGCAAAAGGCATAAGGAGGTAGGCAAATAATTACAATTTTGCAGATTAACACTGGAGTGATAAATTATCAGATGGTCATGTACAGGTAGAGATATTGGTGTGCAAAAGAGCAGAAAAGTAAATAAATAAAAACAGTATGGGGATGAGGTAGGTAAAATTGGGTGGGCTATTTACCGATAGACTATGTACAGCTGCAGCGATCGGTTAGCTGCTCAGATAGCAGATGTTTGAAGTTGATGAGGGAGATAAAAGTCTCCAACTTCAGCAATTTTTGCAATTTGTTCCAGTCACAGGCAGCAGAGAACTGGAACGAAAGGCGGCCAAATGAGGTGTTGGCTTTAGGGATGATCAGTGAGATACACCTGCTGGAGCGCGTGCTACGAGTGGGTGTTGCCATCGTGACCAGTGAACTGAGATAAGGTGGAGCTTTACATAGCATGGACTTGTAGATGACCTGGAACCAGTGGGTCTGGCGACGAATATGTAGCGAGGGCAAGCCGACTAGAGCATACAGGTCGCAGTGGTGGGTGGTTTAAGGTGCTTTAGTGACAAAACGGATGGCACTGTGATAAACTGCATCCAGTTTGCTGAGTAGAGTGTTGGAAGCTATTTTGCAGATGACTTCGCCGAAGTCAAGGATCGGTAGGATAGTCAGTTTTACTAGGGTAAGTTTGGCGGCGTGGGTGAAGGAGGTTTTGTTGCGGAATAGAAAACCGACTCTAGATTTGATTTTCGATTGGAGATGTTTGATATGAGTCTGGAAGGAGAGTTTACAGTCTAGCCAGACACCTAGGTACTTATACATGTCCACATATTCAAGGTCGGAACCATCCAGGGTGGTGATACTAGACAGGCATGCGGGTGCAGGCAGCGAACGGTTGAAAAGCATGCATTTGGTTTTACTAGCGTTTAAGAGCAGTTGGAGGCCACGGAAGGAGTGTTGTATGGCATTGAAGCTCGTTTGGAGGTTAGATAGCACAGTGTCCAAGGACGGGCCGGAAGTATATAGAATGGTGTCGTCTGCGTAGAGCTGGATCAGGGAATCGCCCGCAGCAAGAGCAACATCATTGATATATACAGTGAAAAGAGTCGGCCCGAGAATTGAACCCTGTGGCACCCCCATAGAGACTACCAGAGGACCGGACAGCATGCCCTCCGATTTGACACACTGAACTCTGTCTGCAAAGTAGTTGGTGAACCAGGCAAGGCAGTCAACAGAAAAACCGAGGCTACTGAGTCTGCCGATAAGAATATGGTGATTGACAGAGTCGAAAGCCTTGGCAAGGTCGATGAAGATGGCTGCACAGTACTGTCTTTTATCGATGGCCGTTATGATATTGTTTAGTACCTTGAGCGTGGCTGAGGTGCACCCGTGACCGGCTCGGAAACCAGATTGCACAGCGGAGAAGGTACGGTGTGATTCGAGATGGTCAGTGACCTGTTTGTTGACTTGGCTTTCAAAGACCTTAGATAGGCAGGGCAGGATGGATATAGGTCTGTAACAGTTTGGGTCCAGGGTGTCTCCCCCTTTGAAGAGGGGGATGACTGCGGCAGCCTTCCAATCCTTGGGGATCTCAGACGATATGAAAGAAAGGTTGAACAGGCTGGTAATAGGGGTTGCGACAATGGCGGCGGATAGTTTCAGAAATAGAGGGTCCAGATTGTCAAGCCCAGCTGATTTGTATGTGTCCAGGTTTTGCAGCTCTTTCAGAACATCTGCTATCTGGATTTGGGTAAAGGAGAACCTGGAGAGGCTTGGGTGGGTAGCTACGGGGGGGGGCTGTTGGCCGAGGTTGGAGTAGCCAGGCGGAAGGCATGGCCAGCCGTTGAGAAATGCTTGTTGAAGTTTTCGATAATCATGGATTTATCGGTGGTGACCGTGTTACCTAGCCTCAGTGCAGTGGGCAGCTGGGAGGAGGTGCTCTTGTTCAAGGTGCTCTCCATGGACTTCACAGTGTCGCAGAACTTTTTGGAGTTGGAGCTACAGGATGCAAATTTCTGCCTGAAGAAGCTGGCCTTAGCTTTCCTGACTGACTGCGTGTATTGGTTCCTGACTTCCCTGAACAGTTGCATATCGCGGGGACTATTCGATGCTATTGCAGTCCGCCACAGGATGTTTTTGTGCTGGTCGAGGGCAGTCAGGTCTGGAGTGAACCAAGGGCTATATCTCTTCTTAGTTCTGCATTTTTTGAACGGAGCATGCTTATCTAAAAAGGTGAGGAAGTTACTTTTAAAGAATGACCAGGCATCCTCAACTGACGGGATGAGGTCAATGTCCTTCCAGGATACCCGGGCCAGGTCGATTAGAAAGGCCTGCTCACAGAAGTGTTTTAGGGAGCGTTTGACAGTGATGAGGGGTGGTCGTTTGACTGTGGCTCCGTAGCGGATACAGGCAATGAGGCAGTGATCGCTGAGATCCTGGTTGAAGACGGCAGAGGTGTATTTGGAGGGCCAGTTGGTCAGGATGACGTCTATGAGGGTGCCCTTGTTTACAGATTTAGGCTTGTACCTGGTGGGACCCTTGATGATTTGTGTGAGATTGAGGGCATCTAGCTTAGATTGTAGGACTGCTGGGGTGTTAAGCATATCCCAGTTTAGGTCACCTAACAGAACAAACTCTGAAGCTAGATGGGGGGCGATCAATTCACAAGTGGTGTCCAGGGCACAGCTGGGAGCTGAGGTTGGGTCGGTAGCAGGCGGCAACAGTGAGAGACTTATTTCTAGAGAGAGTAATTTAGTAGTTCGAACTGTTTGGGTATGGACCTGGAAAGTATGACATTACTTTGCAGGCTATCTCTGCAGTAGACTGCAACTCCTCCCCCTTTGGCAGTTCTATCTTGACGGAAAATGTTATAGTTGGGTATGGAAATCTCAGAATTTTTGGTGGCCTTCCTGAGCCAGGATTCAGACACGGCAAGGACATCAGGGTTAGCAGAGTGTGCTAAAGCAGTGAGTAAAACAAACTTAGGGAGGAGGCTTCTGATGTTGACATGCATGAAACCAAGGCTTTTTCGATCATAGAAGTCAACAAATGAGGGTGCCTGGGGACATGCAGGGACTGGGTTTACCTCCACATCACCCGCAGAACAGAGGAGGAGTAGTAATGAGGGTGCGGCTAAAGGCTATCAAAACTGGTCGCCTAGAGCGTTGGGGACAAAGAATAAAAGGAGCAGATTTCTGGGCATGGTAGAATATATTCAGGGCATAATGCGCAGACAGGGGTATGGTGGGGTGCGGGTACAGCGGAGGTAAGCCCAGGCACTGGGTGATGATGAGAGAGGTTGTATCTCTGGACATGCTGGTTGTAGTGGGTGAGGTCACCGCATGTGTGGGAGGTGGGACAAAGGGGGTATCAGGGGTATGAAGAGTGGAACTAGGGGCTCCATTGTAAACTAAAACAATGATAACTAACCTGAACAACAGTATACAAGGCATATTGACATTTGAGAGAGACATACAGCGAGGCTTACAGTTATCACAGGTGTTGAATTGGGAGAGCTAGCTAAAACAGTAGGTGAGACAACAGCTAATCAGCTAGCACAACAACAGCAGGTAAAATGGCGTTGACTAGGCAGGGTGGGTCGGATTAACTACACACAGAGCCTGAGTGCGGCTGGGGCCGACAGATAAAACATAAACAAGCAGAATGGAGTACCGTGATTAATGGACAGTCCAGCATGCATCAGCTATGTAGCCAAGTGATCAGTGTCCAGAGGGCAGCGGTGGATGGGGCAGGGAAGCTAGACTGGCGAGTATTATCCAGGTTAAAAAAAACTGGCTGGCTGTGCAGAAGGTAAAAGCCGCTAGCAGTGACTAACAATGACTAAATAGCTTGTAGCTAGTTAGCTGGTTAGCTTCTGGAGGTTCTTGAATGTGTTCTAAAAATTAAAAATAATAGCGATTCCGTATCACATTGGGTGAGGCAGGTTACCGAGAGGTATAATCAAATTAAATATCGAAAAGAGATTGAAAGTAAATATGGGTCCAGTGAGTGGTTGGGCTGGCTGGGGACGCGGCGATTCAGACAGTTAGCAGGCCTGTGCTAACAAGCTAACAGTTAGTAGGCCGGGGCTAAACAAGCTAGCAGTTAGCAGACAGGGGCTGAAACAAGCTAGCAGATACAAGGCCGAATTAGCAAGCAAGCAGATAGCAAGGGCTAGAAAGTTAGCCTTTGGGGGACGTCGCGATGGGGTTAAGTCTGTTTATGCCTCTTCATGCGGTGACATTGATAGACCGGTCTTGGGTCTGGATATTGTAGCCCAGGAGTATGCTTCGGTGGTAGCACAGGAGCTCTGGCTGGGCTAGCTTCAAGCTAAGTGGATGGAAACGCTAGCCAGGAGTAATCATCCGGGGTTGCAGTTAGCTAGTTAGCTAGTTGTGAAGATCCAGATGAGAATGTTTCGTTTGCGGTGGGAATCCGGGGATAAAAATAATAAAAATAATAGGTCCGTTATGCTCTGGTTAGAGTCGCGTCGTTTGAACTGGCGAGAGCTTTCCGAGCTAAAGGTTAGCTGATGACCGGTTAGCTGATGACCGCTAGCAATGGTTTGCTGACTCATAGCTGGTAGTTAGCTGGCTAGCTTCAGTTGAGCGGTTCCGGATCCGAAGTAAATATAAATACTTTAGAAAAAAAGCAGATCCATGCTACATTGGGTGAGGCAGGTTGCAGGAGAGTATTTAGATGTTGAGGTTTAGCAAAATGTTTTAAAAGATATGCGAAGAAAAATATGTAAAAATATGTAAAAATATGTTTAAAAAACGATATATACAAGGGACACGACTCGACAAGACGTCTGACTGCTACGCCATCTTGGATCGACAGGATAACTTTGGACTGGACCACAGTGTCCCCCAACCCCCCCCCCCCGTCTCAGTCTCCAGTATCTATGTTGCAATAGTCTATGTGTTAGGGGGCTAGAGTCACTCAGTCATATCTGGTGTAATTCTCCTGTCTTATCTGGTGTCCTGTGTGATCTTAAGTATGCTCCCTCTAATTCTCCCATCTCCCATTTCTCTCTCTCCTCCCCCAGCAAAATTAAGGCTAAACCCTGCCTATCTCTACAAATGATCTTCTTGAAATCTGATTTTAAACTT
Organism: Oncorhynchus masou masou; assembly: GCF_036934945.1. NCBI lineage: Eukaryota > Metazoa > Chordata > Actinopteri > Salmoniformes > Salmonidae > Oncorhynchus > Oncorhynchus masou. The sequence continues at coordinate 9,239,167 of NC_088221.1, read as the reverse complement.
AACCTTAACCCTAACCACACTACTAACCTTATACCTAACCCTAACCTTAAATTAAGACCAAAAAGACAATTTTAGTATTCATGAATTCTTACGATATAGACAATTTTGTGGCTGGGGTAACAAGTGACAACCCACAGACAGAGCGCATTGTGTGTTATTCTTAAAAGGGTCAGTGCGGAAACACAGACTTTTGAGTGATGGAATGGAGATGCAATTAAATGTGTAAAAAATGTACGCTGTTTAAGATATCTAACATTAACTGTATTAACATATTACCTTCATCAGCCCTAGTTTTAATATAACCTTGCACATCTACATTTGCAATACCACATACAGTATAGATTCCAATCTAAACTATTTAAAGCAGAGGTGGGCAACTCCAGTCGTTGGTGTCACACTTTTGACCCAGCCCCACCTCACACACCTGACTCCAATATTCAACTAATTATGGTCTTCAGTTTAGAATGCAATTAGTTTATTAATCAGCTGTGTTAGCTTTAGGGCTGGGGGGAAAAGTGTAACACAAATCAGGCCCCTGAGGACTGGAGCTGCCCATCAGTGATCTAAAGCTTCTCTCTCATCTGGATCATCTTAAAACCTACAAAGCCACACCATAATCAATTTCAGGTCTCCCATGTTACACTCACTGTCTATTTGTTATCTCATCCTATTTGTCTGGGGTCCATTTTGTCCCATTTATTCTCAAAGCCGTACTCATAAACCTGGTTTTCTGACTGGTTTGACACAATGTTATCTCTCTCTATCTCTAGCCTGAGGTCAGCTCTGTGAATGAGATGGTGGTGCGGAGATAGTGGAGAAATTTCACTGAGGTGATAAAATATTGATGGACAGAAAGGCCTTGCTTCTTCCCTGTGGCCAATTGGGTGCATGTTTTTTATTTTACCTTTATTTTACTTGGCAAGTCAGTTAAGAACAATTTCTTATTATCAATGACGGCCTAGGAACAGTGGGTTAACTGCTGGGGCAGAATGACAGATTTGTACCTTGTCAGCTCAGGGATTTGAACTTGCAACCTTTCAGTTATTAGTCCAATGCTCTAACCACTAGGCTACTCTGCCGCCCCGCATGTGATCGAAGTCAAGCACTTAAGGGCAGAGAGGAATCGGAAACAAACAGCCCAAATGGCATCGGGAAAGCAGGAAAGAAAAACAGATTGTAAGTTGGTTCTCCGGAGCATCTTAAGGAGTCGGCGTCCCATTATCTCAATGTGATCGTTATCTTGTCTGTACAACACAACCATAATCAGATTCACTTTTGCTTCACTTGTTAACACGCTTTATTCAGAGATCTGCTCTTCCAGGCTCTTACTTTAACATACAAGCCCCATCCAGCAGATAAAGAATCAATACAATGTAAATATGTACCAGAGGGATAGAAAAGACAGTACAAATTCAGTATCTGAATTTGCATAATCAGTTGCTGGTATACACAAAGGCTGGGATATGAGACATGCAAGCCTGGTTTTGTTTGACAATGAATTATATAAATGTGCCACATTTAAAGTAGCTGGCCAATCAGCGGTCTAAAGGAGGCTGAGCTGGACAATCAGCGGTCTACTTGCGTGAATATTTTTAATGACTGGTATACACCCACACCATTCTGTTGTTGGGGTACACCCACACCATTCCAACAGAAAAGCTGATTTTTAACAAACTTTTTTTTGGGGGGGGGAAACTATTTCACTCAAATTGCAAGTAACTATAGGTCATATTTCATAGAAATCTGGAAACACTAGGCAGTTACTTTAAAAAAGGTTGAAGGCAGGTGAGGGATCATTCATCCTTTTGTTGTCGAACCAACTCAGCCCTTTGTTTTCGCTTTGCACAACCAACTGCAGACTTTCAGTACATCAAGATCGTGTTAATGTCTAACATAATTTTGAGGTAGTGTTTATTTTTGTGTAAGTGTGCTATTTATTTCTAGGTGTTTTTAAGCATTCTTACTCATACCACATATACAGTATATACTATATACATATAATTGTTTACGTTATTTTGGGAACAATGAAACCAAAGTGAGAAACTATCAATGAAGCCTAATTTTTTAAATAAAGACGCAGGCATAATCTCCACATACTTTCCCTAGACCCTGCCACAGCTATTTGTGTTCAGTTACAAAAAGCTTAAATAACTAAATATTCACATGACCAACAACAATAAACTCCCAACAGTGAGACTTCATTGCCAATCTACGCCACCTTGTTTAAAGAAGTAAGGACATGCAACATGTCACACAACATTCTGCTCACCAAAACATTGCAACCATGTTCCATCAATATTGTCCATCATCCAACAGCTATGGCAGAATTGTGGTGTACATGTTGGCACTTACCGTTGATCCATTTGGCCTCTGGGTCGTGGGCAACAAACTCAGGCTTGAACAGATCTTCCACTGTGAGTTTGGTATCACTGCCAGCTTGGCTGTCCGCTTTTTAAAAAAAATCACAAAATGTTTTTATTAATTACAAACTATCATCACTGGGAACTCAATAATTGTCACGCCCTGGCCATAGAGAGGCTTTTATTCTCTATTTTGGTTAGGCCAGGGTGTGACAAGGGTGGGCATTCTAGTTTCTTTATTTCTATGTTTTCTATTTCTTTGTGTTTGGCCGGGTGGGGTTCTCAATCAGAGGCAGCTGTCTATCGTTGTCTCTGATTGGGAATCATACTTAGGCAGCCTTGTTGCTTTTCGCATTTGTGGGTAGACTTTGTTAGTGGCATGATTGCCCAAATTAAACTTCACGGTGGGGTCCTTGGTTTGTTGGGGACATTAATTTCAAATAAAGAGAAATGTGCGCTCATCACGCTTTGGTCCAGTCATTTCCAGGAAGACGGCCGTGACAATAATGATCAAATCATTATTTTATCATTATCAATTTTGAAGTTTCCAGCATTGTTTATTCTCTCACAGAAGGAGCAAATAATAGCAATCAGGCATATGATACTAAAGGAAAAGGGGTGTAAGTATTGCTTCTTTTTTGAATTTGTGAAGCTTGCTGCATCAGTCTTTCTGAGGAACTGAAAGACATTTTCGAGAACTTGGGGTGACCCAGAATTTAGGGTCATCAAGTCAGTCTCCAATCAAAGTCAAGACTCCTTGCTCTTGACCTAGAAGCTATCCCAGACATATTCTGTGAAGAGGTTGCTTTTAGACACTGATCTAAGGTCAGCATTATGTTGTTGCTCCTGGTCAAGGTCAGCATTGGTGGGTAAGTTAATCTGATTCTAGATCTATGTTTATAGTGTGTTATGTATACAGCATATAGCTGTATAAGAGTAACTATACATGGTGCATCCAGCTGTTAATAATGTCTTAGGTCTGTGCTTTAGTCAGAAAAATGACAGTCAGATTAATATAGAGATGTGGAGTGGTCTGGAAACAGGGACTTTAATCTAGGGCAGTTTTTAAAGCTGTTGGGACTCTTGAGTGTGATGCTTACTTTAGCCTTTATGAATAAAATAAGTCAGGATAAAATCTTATCAGAAGATTGGATGCACTTGGACGGCTTCACCTGCTCTAGAGGCAGACACTTTGAGAAACCTTTAAAATTCAGATGAAGAGGGAGCCAAACATTTAACAGAGAGAGAGGGAAGGTTGGAGGGGTGAGGGAGAGAAAGAGAGAAATCAGTGAAATGATCAGTGTTTCCCTTATAGTATATTCATTTAGCTAATAAATCATTTTGCTAATATTAATTTGGCTAATAAAAAGAAAAGATTAAGATGGGCAAAAGAACACACACTGGACAGAGGAACTCTGCCTAGAAGACCAGCATCACAGTCGCCTCTTCACTGTTGACGTTGAGACTACTGTTTTTTGCGGGTACTATTTAATGAAGCTGCCAGTTGAGGACTTGTGAGGCACCTGTCAAACTAGACATGTACTTGTACTAATGTACTTGCCCTCTTGCTCAGTTATGCACCGGGGCCTCCCACTCCTTTTTCTATTCTAGTTAGAGCCAGTTTGCGCTGTTCTGTGAAGGGAGTAGTACACAGTGTTGTACGAGATCTTCAGTTTCATGGCAATTTCTCGCATGGAATAGCCTTAATTTCTCAGAACAAGAATAGACTGACAAGTTTCAGAAGAAAGTTATTTGCTTCGGGCCATTTTGAGCCTGTAATCGAACCCACAAATGCTGATGCTCCAGATACTCAACTTGTCTAAAGAAGTCCAGTTTTATTGCTTCATTAATGAGCACAACAGTTTTCAGCTGTGCTAACATAATTGCAAAAGGGTTTTCCAATGATCAATTCGCCTTTTAAAATGATTCACTTGGATTAGCTAACACAACCATTGGAACACAGGAGTGATGGTTGCTGATAACGGGCCTATGTAGATATTCCAGCTACAATAATAATTTACAACATTAACAATGTCTAATAAATAGCTTTCGTAAACCTGTTTTAACTGTAAAATGTTAAGCCATTAATCAGAGGATGTTGTTAAGCCATTTGTAAACTACTGTTGACAAGGACAGATGCTAATTGTGCAGAGAGAGTAGGGCCAAATGATTTTGAATGTCAGCCATGTTGGCCCGGGCTGGATAACTACAAAGCACTTCGGTTTGTAAATTATGTGGCAGCCAAATGCAATAGATAGCTAGCCCATCAGATACTCAAGGGGTTTTAAATTGTCTGGAGCACCAGGGGACAATGTGGTCTCTGTTCATCTGTGAGTCATTCCAAAGATTTCTGAATACGTCACTCAGCATAAACTGTTCTTAATTGCAGCAAATTGAGGATGTTGATGAACAGCTGAGTACTGAAACTGAGTCAATATACAAGGTGTAGTGTACTTATGATCTATGCCCAATACCGTACCTGGGGTGAGGAGGATGACAGACATGGTGATAAGAGAGCAGACCCCCAAAATAACCAGCAGAGCAATAGCAATTCCTTTCCAGTTCCTGTCAGGTGGAGCTCCCGCACCAAGGTCCTGTAGAGAAACAGAGAGTTAGGGAGAGAGGGAGAATGGGGAGAAAGAGAGAGAGAGCAACAGTTGTCAAAAGAGCATTCTGGAAAATACCTTTCAACATCTTTGGAAAATACCAATGTTCAGCTAAAAGTAGACATACCTAGACACACAGAACCACAAAACACAGGGATAAACACACAAAAGGATAACAACCCCACATAAATGTTATAGATTTGAGCACATTTTCTTCCTAGCTCTATTTTCTTGCTTCCATCCACACAAACTATTTTCAAGACCACAGATTGTCAATACATGAGTTCTTCTATGTTGAGTCAAAGTGTTATGTAGGAGCTTACAATAAACATACCCATAACGTAAAATTGCTGGAATGTCAAATTGAAAGCCAAATCCAATTCCCAGATCACAGACATCTTGCATGCCATACACATCCATTTTGAAGCAGGGACACAATAGGAATCAGCATGAGTTAGCATGGGTTGATCCCTACGATACGATGTAAACAGCCTAAGAAGAAAAACACAATACTAAAACAGCACAGTGTGTTAGGATTAGGTGCTGGTCCTTGTGTCACAATATGACCATGTCAATGACAGCAGAGTAAATGTTTACTCATGCACTAGGTACAGGTGAAGGATCTCAATTTGACCAGTTTCTCAAAGCAGGAAAATAAGCTTGCCGCAACAGAAATTGTGAATTATTGTGTGGAAATAATGAATTGCCATTTTTGCATGGGTTGATACATTTTAAGTTAGGGCAAATCAAATTAGAAATTCTGAAGTGGAAATAACCAACTTTAGAAGACTTTTTAAACCTTGTACACACCACAAGTTTGCATTTCCTGCAACAACAGGATGATCAAATTTAGATTATAAATCTGTAATATTAGAATAACATAAAGTAGTAAATAATACAGTCACAAAAGTTACTCATTCAGCTGAATGAATAGTCAATGTGCTAGCCACGATGTTTCAGCATGTCACCTTGAGCTGCATTGATAACCAGCTCCATTGCGAGGCTCAAAATGAGCTGCATGATAGGGCTTAATCTAAGCTGTGTGGTGGGGCTCAATGAATAACACGAGCAACATTATGGCATTTTGTGTTTAAATTCAACTCTGAGGTAGGGAGGGGTTTATAAGTCGCATGGAGGACCTCAGAGTAAATGGCATGAAGAGACTTTATGAAAAATGCAAGTTAATACTTCATAATTTGCATTTCAAGAGGGGAATTTGCATGGTTGAATTGTTTTCATGAAACCAATGACTGTATATATCAAATATATCAAATAAATCAAACTTGATTTGTCACATACGCTGAATACAACATGTGTAGACCTTACCGTGAATGCTTACTTACAAGCCCTTAACCAACAGAGTGCAGTTCAAGAAAGAGTTAAGAAAATATTCCAAATAAACTAAAGTAAAAAATAATAAAAAGTAACACAATAAAATAACAATAATGGTTTTAGTCATCGATCACGTGACACCATTCATTCCTATGTGATGACTCAATAGCGCATTGAAGCAAAATTATGTCGGCTAAGATGGCGTCTAATGGAGACGCTGGCCTTTAATCAATTAGATTTCTCACTTCCTGCCTCCTCTCACCTCCTGCCTCCCAGGAGGATGAAAAGATTTGACATGGGCCCTCAGATCCTCAAAATTATACAGCTGCACCATCAAGAGCGGCATAACTGGCTTCATCATCGCTTGGTTTAAACAAGTGTTTGGAATCCGACCTCAAGGCGCTACAGAGGTTAATGTGAACGGCCCAGCACATCACTGGGGCCGAGCTCCCTGCCATCCAGGACCTCTATACCAGGCGGTGTCAGAAGAAGGCCCAAAAAATTGTCAAAGACTCCATCCACTCAATCCACAGACTGTTCTCTCTGCTACTTCACGGCAAGTGGTACCAATGCACCAACAGTACCCTGAACATCTTCAACCCCTAAGCCATAAGACTTCTAAACAAGACAGCTAAAATGTAATCAAATGGCTACCTGAACTACCTGCATTGACCCTTCTTTGCACTAACTCTCTTGCACATACTTTGCACACCCACTGGACTCTACCCACACACTCACACATACATACACTGACACTTCAACGCACAAATACTTTAAAAAAATGTTTGAAACTTTATTTAACTCACACACACACCCACACACACATGATATGCACACACATGCATACTGACACCATACACGCTTTCACACTCACCACATATGCTGCTGCTACTGTCTATTATCTATCCTGTTTACCTACCTTAATTACCTCGTACCCCTGCACATCAACTCAGTACTGGTAATCCCTATATAAAGCCATGTTATTTTTGCTCATTCTTTTTATGTTATTCACTGTGTATTTATTCCTAATTTGTATCTTATCTTTACTCTGCATTGTGGGAAATGTACCCGTAAGTAAACATTTCACTCTGTCTACACCTGTTGTCTCTATGAAGCATGTGATAAATAAAATTGGACTACATTTTTTTAGGAGGGAAGGACACTCTTCCGTTTGCCTACTAACAAACTGACACACTCCTCAACCACTCAACCACTTAGTGGTTTACGGGTCACGGAGGAGAAAGGATGGAGGACAGACTTTTGCCCACGCAAGAAAACCCCATAACATGCGCAGTTTGAACGACACCAGGAAGTGATGTTGCTGGCTAGCTCAGTGCTGCCCCCTCTCATTGATTAACTCTAGTTGAATGCCGACCCGGGTACTGCAGGCTAAATTATCGTTATTATCGTTCTGTGTGAAATTTTTTAATAATTGGTTCAAGGACATACATCTGTTGTATAAGAATAAAATAATTGGTACCATGAATTTCTTCAAAACATGTTTTTATTTGATCAAAAAATTAACCATGAGGATTGCCATTTTTTCCATTCACAATAATGAGGGATCCTGTTTTCAGTTAACAATGCCTGCAGTACCACGGTCTGCCTTGAATTTCCTTCAATGAGAGGGGGTAGTTGTTCTCCACTGCATTAAATCCTTTCTCGGAGTCTCTCTCTCACACTCCAACTTCATGACCCCCGACTACTGTAGCAACTCCCTGGCACAAAAAGCAGCCTTTTACCAGCTGTACAGTATCAGTGTGTGTCATTACCTCTATTCGACAAGACAGAAACACAAACACTGTTTGCATTTAACAATTTCACAGGTTAACATGGAGAAAGGACACTGGTCATCGGGTCAAGATGGCCGCCTAAGTTAATAGCCATGCACTGGTGGGGTAAGAGGCTGTGGCACTGTCAGAGTTCTGCCTCAGTGGTCTTAAAAAGGCTCTCCTCCATCCACATCTGCTAGTTCTGATAAGGTAGCAACATTAAGACCCTCTCTCCACATCATCCAAAACCACTAGCTTTCCTGGCTTCAATTGCCCACAAAACCCTGCAGGTACAGGGAGGGGATTACTGGCCGCCGACCAACTTCTAAGATGTGATTGGCTAGATGGGGTGAAGTAGAAAAATGGCCAGTTAGACCCAGGTCGCTGTATCAAAATGATTTTTAGACATTTCTGCTCCATCTTCCAGAGGAGGTGTTCAGTGTCTATTTATTAAATGTGTATCTTGGAGGTTTCACGGGGTAATTGTAAACTAAACCATCATATTTCTCCTGCTCTGGAAAATTTTCAAATGCTCAAGCATCTCTCCAACAGCTATGGAGAGTGCAGTTTTTGGCTGTCCATATTTGCATGCCAGGGGGCACCCCTTCGTTCTGGGACCAAAGTGTTGTATCAATTACGACCCCCAAAGGGCCCAGGAGGCTGATCTATTATCAGAGGTTAGGCTGACGCTCATTTCATTAATTCCACAAAAAAGGATGCCTTGTCCTTGAATGTTGACAGCAGCTCTAAATTGTCAAAGCCCTCCATGCATGAGCTTTTCTCTTTCTCTTTCTACAATTTCCTACTTAGCAGTTTTGGAATCATCATCCTTAATTTATTAACTCAATTATGAGCAAAGATAGAGTCATGAGAGTTCTGGCCCGACGTGTCTCTCCATTACCATTATGGGGATTAGGAAACCGTGGCAGGGCCCTGACAAATTTCTAGCCTCCAGGAAAATTAAAAAAAATGCCTGGGTGTGTTTCACACATCCCCACACACACACACACACAGAGTGGGGAGACATCCCCCATGACCGTTCTACTGCAGCTCATATACCGTATTCAGAGCTTCACAGCTGAAGACATTCAGAGCTTCATAGCTGAAGTCATTGGAATCACAGTTTCCCAAACACACATTCAGTGACACATGCCTTTACTTAAAGAGTTATGCCACTTTACAATATGCTTATGACCCTATTATGGATGTGTCATAAATAACACTTCAAGTAAATTGTTATCACACCTACTGTACACATTGCTCCCGAGTGGCGCAGCGGTCTAAGGCATTGCATCTCAGTGCTAGAGGTGTCACGACAGACCCTGTTTCGATTCCAGGCTGTATCACAACCGGCCGTGATTGGGAGTGCCATAGGGCGGCACCATCCGTGTTAGGGTTTGGCCGGGATAGGCCGTCATGGTAAATAACTTGCCTAGTTAAATAAAGGTAAAATAAAATACACAGACATATCCACAGGCAACGGCCTATAGGCAAAGGACTGCTAAACAGTAGAGCCCAACCAAACAAGCATGTTGCCATCTAGAAAGTCTAACTTTCTTTACTTTCACCAGTCTAGACAGAGTTTCCGTTTCGATTTACAGTCCAAATAAAACAACAGAGTCATAAAACTAATATGGCACCATTTTTCAGAAGCCAATTTTTTTGCCCTTTGATTTTCTGTCATAGAATGTCATTCATCTTCCAAATGTGCTATGTTACTCCACATCGGAGTGTGAAGTCTGTGTTGCAGGGAGACACTGAAAACCATAAATAAATATCTGACAGCTCTGGCAATAAGCAATCAGACAAAGGCTGTGTTCCAAAAGGCACCCTATTCTCTTTATAGTGCACTACTTTTCACCACGGCCTATAGGTCAAAAGTAGTGCAATGTGTAGGCATAGGGTGCCATTTGGAATGCATCCAGGGCCTTCATTTATCTATGTCTCAGAGAAGAAACTCAAGGGAGAAGAAGCACATGTCTATGGGGAGTTAGGGTTGAGATGTTTTGTAGGTACACATAAAATATCCCTTTTAGTTACAGGTATTGGGAGAGTGACACATTTTTGGTAGAGTTGGTTCTGTATACAATGACTATGAGGTTAAAGTGCAGACTCTCCGCTTCAATTTTAGGGTATTTTCATCCTTATTGTGTGAACTGTTTAGAAATTACAGCACTTTTTGTACGTAGTCCACCATTTTAGGGGACCAAAAGTGTTGGGATAAATTCACTTATGTGATTTAAAGTAGTCAAAAGTTTAGTATTTGGTCCCATATTCCTAGCATGCAATTATTATCAAGCTTGTGACTCCACAAACATGTTGGGTATATTTGCTGTTTGTTTTGGTTGTTTCAGAAAAAATTTTGTCCAATCAAAATAAATGGTAAATAATGTATTTTGTCATTT
>NC_088221.1:8305000-8328192 GCF_036934945.1 Oncorhynchus masou masou | reverse complement strand
AAATACAGTTATAAACAGTTCTCCATAAACAACGACGGGTCTAAGTGAAATGTTGTCCAGACCTACGTTGTTGAGATGGTGAACACTATGGACAAATTCCTAAATACAATGTTGTCCAGATCTGTGAAGTTGAGATGGTCGGAACACTATGAACAAATTTCAGCAAGTTGCTCAGTGAAATGTTGTCCAGAACTACGTAGTTGAAATGGTAGGAACATTATGGACAAATTTCAGCAAGTGTCAACCATGAAGTACTGTTATAAACAGTTCATAAACAAGGTCTAAAACGTGTTTGATATAATTGCTAAGTGAAAATTTGTCCAGAACTGCGTTGTTGGTAGGAACACTATGGACAAATGTCACCTATTTTCAACCATGAAATACAGTTATAAACAGTTTTCCATAAACAAGGTCTGGTCGATCCAATTGTGTTTGACCCAATTGCTAAGTGAAATGTTTTCCAGACCTACGTTGTTGAGATGGCAGGAACACTATGGACAAATTTCAATTATTTTCAACCATGAAATACAGTTTACAAACAGTTGGAGAACTGTTTGTTTATGGAGATAAGCAAGGTCTAAAACGTGTTTGATCCAATTGCTAAGTGAAATTTTGTCCAGAACTGCGTAGTTTAGATGGTAGGAACACTATGGACATATTTCAGCAAGTTTCAACCATGAAATACAGTTATAAACAGTTCTCCATAAACACGGTCTAAAACGTGTTCGATGCAATTCCTAAATACAATGTTGTCCAGATCTGCGAAGTTGAGATGGTCGGAACACTATGGACAAATTTCAGCAAGTGTCAAACATGAAGTACTGTTATAAACAGTTCATAAACAAGGTCTAAAACGTGTTTGATATAATTGCTAAGTGAAAATTTGTCCAGAACTGAGTAGGTGGTAGGAACACTATGGACAAATGTCAACTATTTTCAGCCATGAAATACAGTTATAAACAGTTTTCCATAAACAAGGTCTGGTCGATCCAATTGTGTTTGACCCAATTGCTAAGTGAAATGTTGTCCAGACCTACGTTGTTGAGATGGTAGGAACACTATGGACAAATGTGCTAATACAATGTTGTCCAGATCTGTGAAGTTGAGATGGTCGGAACACTATGGACAAATTTCAGCAAGTTGCTCAGTGAAATGTTGTCCAGAACTACGTAGTTGAAATGGTAGGAACATTATGGACAAATTTCAGCAAGTTTCAACCATGAAATACAGTTATAAACAGTTTTCCATAAGCAAGGTCTAAAACGTTTTTGATCCAATTGCTAAGTAAAATTTTGTCCAGAACTGCGTAGGTTTAGATGGTAGGAACACTATGGACAAATGTCAACTATTTTCAGCCATACAGTTATAAACAGTTTTCCATAAACAAGGTCTGGTCGATCCAATTGTGTTTGACCCAATTGCTAAGTGAAATGTTGTCCAGACCTACGTTGTTGAGATGGTAGGAACACTATGGACAAATGTGCTAAATACAATGTTGTCCAGATCTGTGAAGTTGAGATGGTCGGAACACTATGGACAAATTTCAGCAAGTTGCTCAGTGAAATGTTGTCCAGAACTACGTAGTTGAAATGGTAGGAACATTATGGACAAATTTCAGCAAGTTTCAACCATGAAATACTGTTATAAACAGTTTTCCATAAGCAAGGTCCAAAACGTTTTTGATCCAATTGCTAAGTAAAATTTTGTCCAGAACTGCGTAGGTTTAGATGGTAGGAACACTATGGACAAATGTCAACTATTTTCAACCATAAAATACAGTTATAAACAGTTCTCCATAAACAAGGTCTGTTCGATCCAATTGCTAAGTGAAATGTTGTCCAGACCTACGTTGTTGAGATGGTAGGAACACTATGGACAAATGTGCTAAATACAATGTTGTCCAGATCTGTGAAGTTGAGATGGTCGGAACACTATGGACATGAAATACAGTTATAAACAGTTCTCCATAAACACGGTCTAAAACGTGTTCGATGCAATTCCTAAATAGTTGTCCAGATCTGTGAAGTTGAGATGGTCGGAACACTATATGACAAATTGCTAAGTAAAATTTTGTCCAAAACTGCGTAATGGTAGGAACATTATGGACAAATTTCAGCAAGTGTCAACCATGAAGTACTGTTATAAACAGTTCATAAACAAAGTCTAAAACGTGTTTGATCCAAATGCTAAATGAAATTTTGGCCAGAACTGCGTAGTTTAGATGGTAGGAACACTATGGACAAATGTCAACTATTTTCAACCATGAAATACAGTTATAAACAGTTTTCCATAAACAAGGTCTGGTCGATCCAATTGTGTTTGACCCAATTGCTAAGTGAAATGTTTTCCAGACCTACGTTGTTGAGATGACAGGAACACTATGGACAAATTTCAATTATTTTCAACCATGAAATACAGTTTACAAACAGTTGGAGAACTGTTTGTTTATGGAGATAAGCAAGGTCTAAAACGTGTTTGATCCAATTGCTAAGTGAAATTTTGTCCAGAACTGCGTAGTTTAGATGGTAGGAACACTATGGACATATTTCAGCAAGTTTCAACCATGAAATACAGTTATAAACAGTTCTCCATAAACACGGTCTAAAACGTGTTCGATGCAATTCCTAAATACAATGTTGTCCAGATCTGTGAAGATGGTCGGAACACTATGGACAAATTTCAGCAAGTGTCAACCATGAAGTACTGTTATAAACAGTTCATAAACAAAGTCTAAAACGTGTTTGATCCAAATGCTAAGTGAAATTTTGTCCAGAACTGCGTAGTTTAGATGTAAGGGAATTCACCCCCGTAGTGGACAAAAATGAATGGCAAATTATTGGCATAGGACAAACCATGTACACATTGGCCAATACCACCCAAAGCGGCGTTGATTCATGCAAAGTTTACTTCAATTGCCATATGGCTATTGCCAGTTGTAACACTTCAAAAATCCAACAGGTGGCGATTGCGCTCCACCATGGTTTTTCATATTGATATTGGACTCCAAGTCAACATCCAAAAGCCAAATTTTGAAAAAAGTTGAATTTTTTGAAAAAACGTATCACCCCTTAAAAAAGTGCTTTCTGGACCGTTTTTCGAAATTCTTTCGCTTTTTTTGTCAATTACACATGTATAAGAACTGTATGAAAATACTTTTGTCCAATTTTATTATCATGATTTTTTAAATTTTTTTACTTGCGCATTATTGCATATGTTTTGTCCATCTGCAATATGATTTCATAGGAAGTCAGAAGTCAAAAGTAAAAAATTATTAAATTTCATAAAAAACTTCACATACCCCTAAAAAAGTGCTTTCTGGACCGTTTTTCGAATTTTTTTCGAATTTTGTGTCAGTTACACACGTATAAGAACGGTATCAACATACTTTAGTCATATTTTATTATCATAATGTTTTGTTTTTTTTTGCTTGTGCATAAGGCATATGTTTTGTGGGGGCCAAATGTCATAAGAAATTTGACATGCTCAAAAATCCTTCAGAAATGCAAAATTGACTGGCCTGATGAACTCGGGATGGCCGGGCAGTGATTGTTGTTCCTTTCAATCACTCGTGGTGTTGATTTCATCATGTCCATTTGTTTATGTTTTCTCACTTTTGCAAAGTCACTGTGCATTTGCCATATGGTTAACTGGGCATTCACCATCACCAATTTGTCATGCTATAAAAATCATCCTCATTGGGGTCATCCTCATTGGGGTATTCCATTAGAGAATCCTGAGTTTTAAGTTTTTACCATGAAAACTGACTGATTGACTGGCCCGATGAACTCGGGATGGCTTGGCAGTGATTTTGGTACCTCTCCATCGCTCGTTTGGGTTGATTTCAGAATGTCGCTTTTGGTGATGGTACCTCACTGTTAAAACATATTGCAAATGTTTTCTCACTTTTGCAAAGTCACTGAAAATTTGTGCAGGAATGCCAAATTGACTGGCCCGATGAACTCGGGATGGCTTGGCAGTGATTCTGGTACCTGGTACCTCTCCATCACTCGTTAGGGTTGATTCCAGAATGTCCATTTGGTGATTTTTCTCACTCTTTCAAAGTCACTGTGCATTTGCCATATGGTTAACTGGGCAGTCACCATTACCAATTTGTCATGCTATAAAAATCATGCAGGAATGCCAAATTGACTGGCCCGATGAACTCAGGATGGCTGGGCAGTGATACTGGTACCTCTCCATTGCTCGTTAGGGTTGATTTCAGAATGTCGCTTTTGGTGATGGTACCTCACCGCTTAAACATATTGCTAATGGACAAGAGTCACCTGCAAGTCACCGTCCATCAGTCAATTTGACATCATTCTGACACCAAACTGATACAAACTGACACCAAACCCACTTTTCCCAACTCGTTTAGGAGCCAAGTATAACATACTTCAGAGCTGGCCCAAAATTCACAAGGCCTTCGGTACAAAACATTAAAAAACCATAAAACACATAGTTACTTTCTAGCTGCGGGGCCAGTTCGGACATTATGTGTAGTCCTATGTGAGGCGACCCCGAATCCCGAGTTTCGGCTCGATAGGTCATTTGGTGTCCGAGTAAAAGCCTAATTGGTGCTGAAAATCCACTTTTTCAATGCCTTGCTACGGGGTCCTTGAATGAGCTATCGGACCGAGATGTTGGGTTCTGTCTCTATGGGCCGAGACGGTCACAATGCACCTAGTCTTGTGTCTCTGGGACATTTCTAAATGTCGCCATTTTCGTAATGGTCAAAATGAATTGAAGTCATTGCAAATGTTCGACGCTGTTTCTCGGTCCGAGAACATTCTAGAGCGCCGTAACTCACCACGCACTATCTACCTGAGGTCTAGAACAGGATTCTAAAGTTTCGGAACTCTAGGTCTGACGGTTCTTTTTTAGCTCAAACAAAGCTAACTATTGGAGGCACTGTCAGTCTCTACACACCCCAATACGTCCCTCCATCCAAGTTGTGAATCTGAGTGATTTATTTTTCCTTTGAATTTTTATGGGAAAAATGACTGATTTACAGTTCATGGGGGTTGCCTAATCATATATATGAAGTTTTGGAAAGATCTGATTTTTTAACCCCTCCAAACAGCCCATGAGACACCAATTATGGCACTTCCGGTTGGCACAGGAAGCTATAACTCAACACACATCCTCATTGGGGTATTCTATTACAGAATCCTGAGTTTTAAGTCTTTACGTTAAGAATTGACTGATTTACACAGGGTTCAATGCACTATGTCCATCAAATTGCAGGCAGTGTATGGATATACACTTTTAGGGTGATTTGAACCACTTCCGGTTGGCCCAGGAAGCCTAGAATCGACACAGGTAGACCTTATAGTGGTCTGATGGACTGGTACCGAAGACAGGTTCATACAACATTCATAACCCATATAGACTCCAGGTTGTATTTAGTGGAGCAGCCAATGTATTCCTATGGGGAGAGAAGTCAATGAACACTGTTTTTATGTAAACACCTTCTTTTGACTGTGAAGGGTTAATGTCACACGGTCAAGGATAGGCTTGGACAGATCAGGAGGACCTTAGGAACAGTCCTGTGGTTGAATTGTCTTTCTAAACCTAACGGTTCCGCCGCTGTCACCCAAAATCAAATGACGTACTGGTGCAGGCTTCATATTGGGCCTATTTTTCTCATGGTCGCTGCGCTCAGACCGAGCGAGCTACGGTCAGCGGGGCACCTCGTTGGACTCGGCACAGTCTGGACACTATGGTCATGCCATTGTTTGTGTTGATTTCAGAATGTCCATTTGGTCATGTTTTCTCACTTTTGCAAAGTCACTGTGCATTTGCCATATGGTTAACTGGGCAGTCACCATCACCAATTTGTCATGCCATAAAAATCATGCAGGAATGCCAAATTGACTGGCCCGATGACATAGGGATGGCTGGGCAGTGATTCTGGTACCTCTCCATCGCTCGTTTGGGTTGATTTCAGAATGTCGCTTTTGGTGATGGTACCTCACTGTTAAAACATATTGCAAATGTTCCTTACTTTTTCGGGACTTTTGCAAAGTCACTGAAAATTTGCAGGAATGCCAAATTGACTGGCCCGATGAACTCGGGATGGCTGGGCAGTGATTCTGGTACCTCTCCATTGCTCGTTAGGGTTGATTTCAGAAGGGTTGATTCCAGAATGTCCATTTGGTGATGATTTTCTCGCTCGTTTGGGTTGATTCTTTCAAAGTCACTGTGCATTTGCCATATGGTTAACTGGGCAGTCACCATTACCAATTTGTCATGCTATAAAAATCATGCAGGAATGCCAAATTGACTGGCCCGATGAACTCGGGATGGCTGGGCAGTGATACTGGTACCTCTCCATTGCTCGTTAGGGTTGATTTCAGAATGTCGCTTTTGGTGATGGTACCTCACCGCTTAAACATATTGCTAATGGACAAGAGTCACCTGCAAGTCACCGTCCATCAGTCAATTTGACATCATTCTGACACCAAACTGATACAAACTGACACCAAACCCACTTTTCCCAACTCGTTTAGGAGCCAAGTATAACATACTTCAGAGCTGGCCCAAAATTCACAAGGCCTTCGGTACAAAACATTAAAAAACCATAAAACACATAGTTACTTTCTAGCTGCGGGGCCAGTTCGGACATTATGTGTAGTCCTATGTGAGGCGACCCCGAATCCCGAGTTTCGGCTCGATAGGTCATTTGGTGTCCGAGTAAAAGCCTAATTGGTGCTGAAAATCCACTTTTTTCAATGCCTTGCTACGGGGTCCTTGAATGAGCTATCGGACCGAGATGTTGGGTTCTGTCTCTATGGGCCGAGACGGTCACAATGCACCTAGTCTTGTGTCTCTGGGACATTTCTAAATGTCGCCATTTTCGTAATGGTCAAAATGAATTGAAGTCATTGCAAATGTTCGACGCTGTTTCTCGGTCCGAGAACATTCTAGAGCGCCGTAACTCACCACGCACTATCTACCTGAGGTCTAGAACAGGATTCTAAAGTTTCGGAACTCTAGGTCTGACGGTTCTTTTTTAGCTCAAACAAAGCTAACTATTGGAGGCACTGTCAGTCTCTACACACCCCAATACGTCCCTCCATCCAAGTTGTGAATCTGAGTGATTTATTTTTCCTTTGAATTTTTATGGGAAAAATGACTGATTTACAGTTCATGGGGGTTGCCTAATCATATATATGAAGTTTTGGAAAGATCTGATTTTTTTAACCCCTCCAAACAGCCCATGAGACACCAATTATGGCACTTCCGGTTGGCACAGGAAGCTATAACTCAACACACATCCTCATTGGGGTATTCTATTACAGAATCCTGAGTTTTAAGTCTTTACGTTAAGAATTGACTGATTTACACAGGGTTCAATGCACTATGTCCATCAAATTGCAGGCAGTGTATGGATATACACTTTTAGGGTGATTTGAACCACTTCCGGTTGGCCCAGGAAGCCTAGAATCGACACAGGTAGACCTTATAGTGGTCTGATGGACTGGTACCGAAGACAGGTTCATACAACATTCATAACCCATATAGACTCCAGGTTGTATTTAGTGGAGCAGCCAATGTATTCCTATGGGGAGAGAAGTCAATGAACACTGTTTTTATGTAAACACCTTCTTTTGACTGTGAAGGGTTAATGTCACACGGTCAAGGATAGGCTTGGACAGATCAGGAGGACCTTAGGAACAGTCCTGTGGTTGAATTGTCTTTCTAAACCTAACGGTTCCGCCGCTGTCACCCAAAATCAAATGACGTACTGGTGCAGGCTTCATATTGGGCCTATTTTTCTCATGGTCGCTGCGCTCAGACCGAGCGAGCTACGGTCAAGCGGGGCACCTCGTTGGACTCGGCACAGTCTGGACACTATGGTCATGCCATTGTTTGTGTTGATTTCAGAATGTCCATTTGGTCATGTTTTCTCACTTTTGCAAAGTCACTGTGCATTTGCCATATGGTTAACTGGGCAGTCACCATCACCAATTTGTCATGCCATAAAAATCATGCAGGAATGCCAAATTGACTGGCCCGATGACATAGGGATGGCTGGGCAGTGATTTTGGTACCTCTCCATCGCTCGTTTGGGTTGATTTCAGAATGTCGCTTTTGGTGATGGTACCTCACTGTTAAAACATATTGCAAATGTTCCTTACTTTTGCAAAGTCACTGAAAATTCGTGCAGGAATGCCAAATTGACTGGCCCGATGAACTCGGGATGGCTGGGCAGTGATTCTGGTACCTCTCCATCGCTCGTTTAGGGTTGATTTCAGAATGTCGCTTTTGGTGATGGTACCTCACTGTTAAAACATATTGCAAATGTTCCTTACTTTTGCAAAGTCACTGAAAATTCATGCAGGAATGCCAAATTGACTGGCCCGATGACCTCGGGATGGCTGGGCAGTGATTCTGGTACCTCTCCATCGCTCGTTAGGGTTGATTCCAGAATGTCCATTTGGTGATTTTTCTCACTCTTTCAAAGTCACTGTGCATTTGCCATATGGTTAACTGGGCAGTCACCATCACCAATTTGTCATGCCATAAAAATCATGCAGGAATGCCAAATTGACTGGCCCGATGACTCGGGATGGCTGGGCAGTGATTCTGGTACCTCTCCATCGCTCGTTTGGGTTGATTTCAGAATGTCGCTTTTGGTGATGGTACCTCACTGTTAAAACATATTGCAAATGTTCCTTACTTTTGCAAAGTCACTGAAAATTTGTGCAGGAATGCCAAATTGACTGGCCCGATGAACTCGGGATGGCTTGGCAGTGATTCTGGTACCTCTCCATCACTCGTTAGGGTTGATTCCAGAATGTCCATTTGGTGATTTTTCTCACTCTTTCAAAGTCACTGTGCATTTGCCATATGGTTAACTGGGCAGTCACCATTACCAATTTGTCATGCTATAAAAATCATGCAGGAATGCCAAATTGACTGGCCCGATGAACTCGGGATGGCTGGGCAGTGATACTGGTACCTCTCCATCGCTCGTTTGGGTTGATTTCAGAATGTCGCTTTTGGTGATGGTACCTCACCGCTTAAACATATTGCTAATGGACAAGAGTCACCTGCAAGTCACCGTCCATCAGTCAATTTGATATCATTCTGACACCAAACTGATACAAACTGACACCAAACCCACTTTTCCCAACTCATTTAGGAGCCAAGTATAACATACTTCAGAGCTGGCCCAAAATTCACAAGGCCTTCGGTACAAAACATTAAAAAACCATAAAACACATAGTTACTTTCTAGCTGCGGGGCCAGTTCGGACATTATGTGTAGTCCTATGTGAGGCGACCCCGAATCCCGAGTTTCGGCTCGATAGGTCATTTGGTGTCCGAGTAAAAGCCTAATTGGTGCTGAAAATCCACTTTTTTCAATGCCTTGCTACGGGGTCCTTGAATGAGCTATCGGACCGAGATGTTGGGTTCTGTCTCTATGGGCCGAGACGGTCACAATGCACCTAGTCTTGTGTCTCTGGGACATTTCTAAATGTCGCCATTTTCGTAATGGTCAAAATGAATTGAAGTCATTGCAAATGTTCGACGCTGTTTCTCGGTCCGAGAACATTCTAGAGCGCCGTAACTCACCACGCACTATCTACCTGAGGTCTAGAACAGGATTCTAAAGTTTCGGAACTCTAGGTCTGACGGTTCTTTTTTAGCTCGAACAAAGCTAACTATTGGAGGCACTGTCAGTCTCTACACACCCCAATACGTCCCTCCATCCAAGTTGTGAATCTGAGTGATTTATTTTTCCTTTGAATTTTTATGGGAAAAATGACTGATTTACAGTTCATGGGGGTTGCCTAATCATATATATGAAGTTTTGGAAAGATCTGATTTTTTTAACCCCTCCAAACAGCCCATGAGACACCAATTATGGCACTTCCGGTTGGCACAGGAAGCTATAACTCAACACACATCCTCATTGGGGTATTCTATTACAGAATCCTGAGTTTTAAGTCTTTACGTTAAGAATTGACTGATTTACACAGGGTTCAATGCACTATGTCCATCAAATTGCAGGCAGTGTATGGATATACACTTTTAGGGTGATTTGAACCACTTCCGGTTGGCCCAGGAAGCCTAGAATCGACACAGGTAGACCTTATAGTGGTCTGATGGACTGGTACCGAAGACAGGTTCATACAACATTCATAACCCATATAGACTCCAGGTTGTATTTAGTGGAGCAGCCAATGTATTCCTATGGGGAGAGAAGTCAATGAACACTGTTTTTATGTAAACACCTTCTTTTGACTGTGAAGGGTTAATGTCACACGGTCAAGGATAGGCTTGGACAGATCAGGAGGACCTTAGGAACAGTCCTGTGGTTGAATTGTCTTTCTAAACCTAACGGTTCCGCCGCTGTCACCCAAAATCAAATGACGTACTGGTGCAGGCTTCATATTGGGCCTATTTTTCTCATGGTCGCTGCGCTCAGACCGAGCGAGCTACGGTCAAGCGGGGCACCTCGTTGGACTCGGCACAGTCTGGACACTATGGTGATGCCATTGTTTGTGTTGATTTCAGAATGTCCATTTGGTCATGTTTTCTCACTTTTGCAAAGTCACTGTGCATTTGCCATATGGTTAACTGGGCAGTCACCATCACCAATTTGTCATGCCATAAAAATCATGCAGGAATGCCAAATTGACTGGCCCGATGACATAGGGATGGCTGGGCAGTGATTTTGGTACCTCTCCATCGCTCGTTTGGGTTGATTTCAGAATGTCGCTTTTGGTGATGGTACCTCACTGTTAAAACATATTGCAAATGTTCCTTACTTTTGCAAAGTCACTGAAAATTGTGCAGGAATGCCAAATTGACTGGCCCGATGAACTCGGGATGGCTGGGCAGTGATTCTGGTACCTCTCCATCGCTCGTTTGGGTTGATTTCAGAATGTCGCTTTTGGTGATGGTACCTCACTGTTAAAACATATTGCAAATGTTCCTTACTTTTGCAAAGTCACTGAAAATTTGTGCAGGAATGCCAAATTGACTGGCCCGATGAACTCGGGATGGCTTGGCAGTGATTCTGGTACCTCTCCATCACTCGTTAGGGTTGATTCCAGAATGTCCATTTGGTGATTTTTCTCACTCTTTCAAAGTCACTGTGCATTTGCCATATGGTTAACTGGGCAGTCACCATCACCAATTTGTCATGCCATAAAAATCATGCAGGAATGCCAAATTGACTGGCCCGATGACATAGGGATGGCTGGGCAGTGATTTTGGTACCTCTCCATCGCTCGTTTGGGTTGATTTCAGAATGTCGCTTTTGGTGATGGTACCTCACTGTTAAAACATATTGCAAATGTTCCTTACTTTTGCAAAGTCACTGAAAATTTGTGCAGGAATGCCAAATTGACTGGCCCGATGAACTCGGGATGGCTTGGCAGTGATTCTGGTACCTCTCCATCACTCGTTAGGGTTGATTCCAGAATGTCCATTTGGTGATTTTTCTCACTCTTTCAAAGTCACTGTGCATTTGCCATATGGTTAACTGGGCAGTCACCATTACCAATTTGTCATGCTATAAAAATCATGCAGGAATGCCAAATTGACTGGCCCGATGAACTCAGGGATGGCTGGGCAGTGATACTGGTACCTCTCCATCGCTCGTTTGGGTTGATTTCAGAATGTCGCTTTTGGTGATGGTACCTCACCGCTTAAACATATTGCTAATGGACAAGAGTCACCTGCAAGTCACCGTCCATCAGTCAATTTGATATCATTCTGACACCAAACTGATACAAACTGACACCAAACCCACTTTTCCCAACTCATTTAGGAGCCAAGTATAACATACTTCAGAGCTGGCCCAAAATTCACAAGGCCTTCGGTACAAAACATTAAAAAACCATAAAACACATAGTTACTTTCTAGCTGCGGGGCCAGTTCGGACATTATGTGTAGTCCTATGTGAGGCGACCCCGAATCCCGAGTTTCGGCTCGATAGGTCATTTGGTGTCCGAGTAAAAGCCTAATTGGTGCTGAAAATCCACTTTTTCAATGCCTTGCTACGGGGTCCTTGAATGAGCTATCGGACCGAGATGTTGGGTTCTGTCTCTATGGGCCGAGACGGTCACAATGCACCTAGTCTTGTGTCTCTGGGACATTTCTAAATGTCGCCATTTTCGTAATGGTCAAAATGAATTGAAGTCATTGCAAATGTTCGACGCTGTTTCTCGGTCCGAGAACATTCTAGAGCGCCGTAACTCACCACGCACTATCTACCTGAGGTCTAGAACAGGATTCTAAAGTTTCGGAACTCTAGGTCTGACGGTTCTTTTTTAGCTCGAACAAAGCTAACTATTGGAGGCACTGTCAGTCTCTACACACCCCAATACGTCCCTCCATCCAAGTTGTGAATCTGAGTGATTTATTTTTCCTTTGAATTTTTATGGGAAAAATGACTGATTTACAGTTCATGGGGGTTGCCTAATCATATATATGAAGTTTTGGAAAGATCTGATTTTTTTAACCCCTCCAAACAGCCCATGAGACACCAATTATGGCACTTCCGGTTGGCACAGGAAGCTATAACTCAACACACATCCTCATTGGGGTATTCTATTACAGAATCCTGAGTTTTAAGTCTTTACGTTAAGAATTGACTGATTTACACAGGGTTCAATGCACTATGTCCATCAAATTGCAGGCAGTGTATGGATATACACTTTTAGGGTGATTTGAACCACTTCCGGTTGGCCCAGGAAGCCTAGAATCGACACAGGTAGACCTTATAGTGGTCTGATGGACTGGTACCGAAGACAGGTTCATACAACATTCATAACCCATATAGACTCCAGGTTGTATTTAGTGGAGCAGCCAATGTATTCCTATGGGGAGAGAAGTCAATGAACACTGTTTTTATGTAAACACCTTCTTTTGACTGTGAAGGGTTAATGTCACACGGTCAAGGATAGGCTTGGACAGATCAGGAGGACCTTAGGAACAGTCCTGTGGTTGAATTGTCTTTCTAAACCTAACGGTTCCGCCGCTGTCACCCAAAATCAAATGACGTACTGGTGCAGGCTTCATATTGGGCCTATTTTTCTCATGGTCGCTGCGCTCAGACCGAGCGAGCTACGGTCAAGCGGGGCACCTCGTTGGACTCGGCACAGTCTGGACACTATGGTCATGCCATTGTTTGTGTTGATTTCAGAATGTCCATTTGGTCATGTTTTCTCACTTTTGCAAAGTCACTGTGCATTTGCCATATGGTTAACTGGGCAGTCACCATCACCAATTTGTCATGCCATAAAAATCATGCAGGAATGCCAAATTGACTGGCCCGATGACATAGGGATGGCTGGGCAGTGATTTTGGTACCTCTCCATCGCTCGTTTGGGTTGATTTCAGAATGTCGCTTTTGGTGATGGTACCTCACTGTTAAAACATATTGCAAATGTTCCTTACTTTTGCAAAGTCACTGAAAATTCGTGCAGGAATGCCAAATTGACTGGCCCGATGAACTCGGGATGGCTGGGCAGTGATTCTGGTACCTCTCCATCGCTCGTTTGGGTTGATTCAGAATGTCGCTTTTGGTGATGGTACCTCACTGTTAAAACATATTGCAAATGTTCCTTACTTTTGCAAAGTCACTGAAAATTCATGCAGGAATGCCAAATTGACTGGCCCGATGAAGTCGGGATGGCTGGGCAGTGATTCTGGTACCTCTCCATTGCTCGTTAGGGTTGATTCCAGAATGTCCATTTGGTGATTTTTCTCACTCTTTCAAAGTCACTGTGCATTTGCCATATGGTTAACTGGGCAGTCACCATCACCAATTTGTCATGCCATAAAAATCATGCAGGAATGCCAAATTGACTGGCCCGATGACCTCGGGATGGCTGGGCAGTGATTCTGGTACCTCTCCATCGCTCGTTTGGGTTGATTTCAGAATGTCGCTTTTGGTGATGGTACCTCACTGTTAAAACATATTGCAAATGTTCCTTACTTTTGCAAAGTCACTGAAAATTTGTGCAGGAATGCCAAATTGACTGGCCCGATGAACTCGGGATGGCTTGGCAGTGATTCTGGTACCTCTCCATCACTCGTTAGGGTTGATTCCAGAATGTCCATTTGGTGATTTTTCTCACTCTTTCAAAGTCACTGTGCATTTGCCATATGGTTAACTGGGCAGTCACCATTACCAATTTGTCATGCTATAAAAATCATGCAGGAATGCCAAATTGACTGGCCCGATGAACTAGGGATGGCTGGGCAGTGATACTGGTACCTCTCCATCGCTCGTTTGGGTTGATTTCAGAATGTCGCTTTTGGTGATGGTACCTCACCGCTTAAACATATTGCTAATGGACAAGAGTCACCTGCAAGTCACCGTCCATCAGTCAATTTGATATCATTCTGACACCAAACTGATACAAACTGACACCAAACCCACTTTTCCCAACTCATTTAGGAGCCAAGTATAACATACTTCAGAGCTGGCCCAAAATTCACAAGGCCTTCGGTACAAAACATTAAAAAACCATAAAACACATAGTTACTTTCTAGCTGCGGGGCGTTCGGACATTATGTGTAGTCCTATGTGAGGCGACCCCGAATCCCGAGTTTCGGCTCGATAGGTCATTTGGTGTCCGAGTAAAAGCCTAATTGGTGCTGAAAATCCACTTTTTCAATGCCTTGCTACGGGGTCCTTGAATGAGCTATCGGACCGAGATGTTGGGTTCTGTCTCTATGGGCCGAGACGGTCACAATGCACCTAGTCTTGTGTCTCTGGGACATTTCTAAATGTCGCCATTTTCGTAATGGTCAAAATGAATTGAAGTCATTGCAAATGTTCGACGCTGTTTCTCGGTCCGAGAACATTCTAGAGCGCCGTAACTCACCACGCACTATCTACCTGAGGTCTAGAACAGGATTCTAAAGTTTCGGAACTCTAGGTCTGACGGTTCTTTTTTAGCTCGAACAAAGCTAACTATTGGAGGCACTGTCAGTCTCTACACACCCCAATACGTCCCTCCATCCAAGTTGTGAATCTGAGTGATTTATTTTTCCTTTGAATTTTTATGGGAAAAATGACTGATTTACAGTTCATGGGGGTTGCCTAATCATATATATGAAGTTTTGGAAAGATCTGATTTTTTTAACCCCTCCAAACAGCCCATGAGACACCAATTATGGCACTTCCGGTTGGCACAGGAAGCTATAACTCAACACACATCCTCATTGGGGTATTCTATTACAGAATCCTGAGTTTTAAGTCTTTACGTTAAGAATTGACTGATTTACACAGGGTTCAATGCACTATGTCCATCAAATTGCAGGCAGTGTATGGATATACACTTTTAGGGTGATTTGAACCACTTCCGGTTGGCCCAGGAAGCCTAGAATCGACACAGGTAGACCTTATAGTGGTCTGATGGACTGGTACCGAAGACAGGTTCATACAACATTCATAACCCATATAGACTCCAGGTTGTATTTAGTGGAGCAGCCAATGTATTCCTATGGGGAGAGAAGTCAATGAACACTGTTTTTATGTAAACACCTTCTTTTTGACTGTGAAGGGTTAATGTCACACGGTCAAGGATAGGCTTGGACAGATCAGGAGGACCTTAGGAACAGTCCTGTGGTTGAATTGTCTTTCTAAACCTAACGGTTCCGCCGCTGTCACCCAAAATCAAATGACGTACTGGTGCAGGCTTCATATTGGGCCTATTTTTCTCATGGTCGCTGCGCTCAGACCGAGCGAGTTACGGTCAAGCGGGGCACCTCGTTGGACTCGGCACAGTCTGGACACTATGGTCATGCCATTGTTTGTGTTGATTTCAGAATGTCCATTTGGTCATGTTTTCTCACTTTTGCAAAGTCACTGTGCATTTGCCATATGGTTAACTGGGCAGTCACCATCACCAATTTGTCATGCCATAAAAATCATGCAGGAATGCCAAATTGACTGGCCCGATGACATAGGGATGGCTCGGCAGTGATTCTGGTACCTCTCCATCGCTCATTAGGGTTGATTTCAGAATGTCGCTTTTGGTGATGGTACCTCACTGTTAAAACATATTGCAAATGTTCCTTACTTTTGCAAAGTCACTGAAAATTCATGCAGGAATGCCAAATTGACTGGCCCGATGAAGTCGGGATGGCTGGGCAGTGATTCTGGTACCTCTCCATTGCTCGTTAGGGTTGATTCCAGAATGTCCATTTGGTGATTTTTCTCACTCTTTCAAAGTCACTGTGCATTTGCCATATGGTTAACTGGGCAGTCACCATCACCAATTTGTCATGCCATAAAAATCATGCAGGAATGCCAAATTGACTGGCCCGATGCCATAGGGATGGCTGGGCAGTGATACTGGTACCTCTCCATCGCTCGTTTGGGTTGATTTCAGAATGTCGCTTTTGGTGATGGTACCTCACCGCTTAAACATATTGCTAATGGACAAGAGTCACCTGCAAGTCACCGTCCATCAGTCAATTGATATCATTCTGACACCAAACTGATACAAACTGACACCAAACCCACTTTTCCCAACTCATTTAGGAGCCAAGTATAACATACTTCAGAGCTGGCCCAAAATTCACAAGGCCTTCGGTACAAAACATTAAAAAACCATAAAACACATAGTTACTTTCTAGCTGCGGGGCCAGTTCGGACATTATGTGTAGTCCTATGTGAGGCGACCCCGAATCCCGAGTTTCGGCTCGATAGGTCATTTGGTGTCCGAGTAAAAGCCTAATTGGTGCTGAAAATCCACTTTTTTCCATGCCTTGCTACGGGGTCCTTGAATGAGCTATCGGACCGAGATGTTGGGTTCTGTCTCTATGGGCCGAGACGGTCACAATGCACCTAGTCTTGTGTCTCTGGGACATTTCTAAATGTCGCCATTTTCGTAATGGTCAAAATGAATTGAAGTCATTGCAAATGTTCGACGCTGTTTCTCGGTCCGAGAACCTCCTAGAGCGCCGTAACTCACCACGCACTATCTACCTGAGGTCTAGAACAGGATTCTAAAGTTTCGGAACTCTAGGTCTGACGGTTCTTTTTTAGCTCGAACAAAGCTAACTATTGGAGGCACTGTCAGTCTCTACACACCCCAATACGTCCCTCCATCCAAGTTGTGTATCTGTGTGATTTATTTTTCCTTTGAATTTTTATGGGAAAAATGACTGATTTACAGTTCATGGGGGTTGTCTAATCACACATATGAAGTTTTGGACAGATCTGATTTTTTTAACCCTTCCAAACAGCTCCTGAGACACCAATTATGGCACTTCCGGTTGGCACAGGAAGCTATAAATACACACATGTCTTGACTGACATAGAAACCTAGGGAATCCTGAGTTTTAAGTCTTTAAGTTGAGAATTGACTGATCTACACAGGGTTGAATAATGCAGAGGCCTTTTCACCTTTCGAGGTGATGTACATCCAAATACCTTTTGGGTCAATTTAACCACTTCCGGTTGCTCCAGGAAGCTTAGAATCGACACAGGTAGACCTCATAGTGGTCTGATGGAATGTCATAGAAGACAGGTTCATACAGCATTCATAACCCATATAGACTCCAGGTTGTATTTAGGGGAGCAGGCAATGTATTCCTATGGGGAGAGAAGTCAATGCACACTGTTTTTTTGTAAACACCTTCTTTTAACTGTGAAAGGTTAATGCCACACAGTCAAGGTTAGGCTTGCACAGATCGGGAGGACCTTAGGAACAGTCCTGTGTTTGAATTGTCCTTCTAAACCTAACGGTTCCGCCGCTGTCACCCAAAATCCAATGACATTGTGGTGCAGGCATCATTGTGGGCCTATTTTTCTCATGGTCGCTGCGCTCAGACCGAGCGAGCTACGGTCAAGCGGGGCACCTCGTTGGACTCGGCACGCCTTGGGATTATGTTTATGCCATTGCCTGCCTTCTGTGTCTTTAAACACCACGCTTTGTCACTCCATCCTTGCTGTGTGTGTGTGTGTGTGAGAGCTTTTCTTTGACATCTGTTGGGAAAAATGACTGATTTACAGTTCATGGGGGTTGTCTAATCACACATATGAAGTTTTGGACAGATCTGATTTTTTTAACCCTTCCAAACAGCCCCTGAGACACCAATTATGGCACTTCCGGTTGGCACAGGAAGCTATAAATACACACATGTCTTGACTGACATAGAAACCTAGGGAATCCTGAGTTTTAAGTCTTTAAGTTGAGAATTGACTGATCTACACAGGGTTGAATAATGCAGAGGCCTTTTCACCTTTCGATGTGATGTACATCCAAATACCTTTTGGGTCAATTTAACCACTTCCGGTTGCTCCAGGAAGCTTAGAATCGACACAGGTAGACCTCATAGTGGTCTGATGGAATGTCATAGAAGACAGGTTCATACAGCATTCATAACCCATAAAGACCCCAGGTTGTATTTAGGGGAGCAGGCAATGTATTCCTATGGGGAGAGAAGTCAATGCACACTGTTTTTATGTAAACACCTTCTTTTAACTGTGAAAGGTTAATGCCACACAGTCAAGGTTAGGCTTGCACAGATCGGGAGGACCTTAGGAACAGTCCTGTGTTTGAATTGTCCTTCTAAACCTAACGGTTCCGCCGCTGTCACCCAAAATCAAATGACATTGTGGTGCAGGCTTCATTGTGGGCCTATTTTTCTCATGGTCGCTGCGCTCAGACCGAGCGATCTACGGTCAAGCGGGGCACCTCGTTGGACTCGGCACGGCCTTGGGATTATGTTTATGCCATTGCCTGCTCTCTGTGTCTTTAAACACCACGCTTTGTCACTCCATCCTTGCTGTGTGTGTGTGTGAGAGCTTTTCTTTGACATCTGTTGGGAAAAATGACTGATTTACAGTTCATGGGTGTTGTCTAATCACACATATGAAGTTTTGGACAGATCTGATTTTTTTAACCCTTCCAAACAGCCCCTGAGACACCAATTATGGCACTTCCGGTTGGCACAGGAAGCTATAAATAAACTCATATCCTCATTGGGGTATGCCTTTACAGAATCCTGAGTTTTAAGTCTTTACGTTAAGAACTGAGTTATTTACGGAGGGTTTAGTGAGTGTGTGTTATTTCAGAAAATCATAGAAAATCACAGAAATGTCGCAGAGCTCCGCAGCACATTTTAAAAATATTCGTATGAACACCCTGCAACTGGATCTGTAACCGTTGAAAAAAAAAACACCTATATCTGAACATCACGATCTGGTCATCGTACGATTTCTCTTAAATGACGATAGATAAATGGCTGATTTTTTTTTTTATTGACACCGGAGGCTCCTTGACTTTGACGTGAAGTGAAAAAATCTTTTCTCTATTTTCATTTTGGACCTTTAATCCCAGAAATATGGCCATAACTCAAAAACCGTTGAGGCCTAGACGCCATCTTGTTCGGGGCCATCTTCCCATTATGCCAAACCTACGCTCACCAAGTTTCGGCTTCGAAATATTTTCAGTTTTCGAGATATGGCACGTCGTGATTCGGGATGTTTTGTCCAATAGCAATATGATTGCTTATGCCCTCTTGTGGGATATTCCGGCATAGCGCAAAAATGGGCCAAAATTTGTTTATTTTATTAAACGAAAACCGAATGTCCGACAAAGTTCATTTGATGACTTCCCGGTAGGTCTGGCCCTGCCGCTCGGCCCGACGCCGTCCCCGAATTTTACAAATGTTTTTGGACGTCTAGTAAGGGACCGTACAGTTCCAATAGGGACTTTCTCACTAACCATACGGTGATTATCAAAATGTTCCCTTAAGGTATGGTAGGAACACTATGGACAAATTTCAATTATTTTCAACCATGAAATACAGTTTATAAACAGTTCTCCATAAGCAAGGTCTAAAACGTTTTTGATCCAATTGCTAAGTAAAATTTTGTCCAGAACTGCGTAGGTTTTGATGGTAGGAACACTATGGACAAATTTCAATTATTTTCAACCATGAAATACAGTTTATAAACAGTTCTCCATAAGCAAGGTCTAAAACGTGTTTGATCCATGTGCTAAATACAATGTTGTCCAGATCTGTGAAGTTGAGATGGTCGGAACACTATGGACAAATTTCAGCAAGTTTCAACCATGAAGTACTGTTATAAACAGTTCATAAACAAAGTCTAAAACGTGTTTGATCCAAATGCTAAGTGAAATTTTGTCCAGAACTGCGTAGTTTAGATGGTAGGAACACTATGGACAAATGTCAACAAGTTTCAACCATGAAATACAGTTATAAACAGTTTTCCATAAACAAGGTCTAAAACGTGTTCGATGCAATTCCTAAATACAATGTTGTCCAGATCTGTGAAGTTGAGATGGTCGGAACACTATGGACAAATTTCAGCAAGTTTCAACCATGAAATACAGTTATAAACAGTTTTCCATGAACAAGGTCTGTTCAATCCAATTGAGTTTGACCCAATTGCTATGTGAAAAGGTTGTCCAGAACTACGTAAATGAGAAGGTAGGAACACTATGGACAAATTTCAACAAGTTTCAACCATGAAATACAGTTCTAAACAGTTTTCCATAAACAAGGTCTAAAACGTGTTCGATGCAATTCCTAAATACAATGTTGTCCAGATCTGCGAAGTTGATTGGTAGGAACACTATGGACAAGTTTCAACAAGGTTCAACAATTGAAATATGGACAACAGTTTTCCATGAAAAAGGTCTAAAACGTGTTTGATCCAATTGCTAAGTAAAATTGTCCAGAACTGTGGACAAATTTCAGCAAGTTTCAACCATGAAATAAAGATCTGTGAAGATCTGTTGAGATGGTAGGAACATCATGGACAAATTTCAACTACTTTCAACCATAAAATACAGTTTATAAACAGTTCTCCATAATAAGCAAGGTCTAAAACGTGTTCGATTCAAATCCTAAATACAATGTTGTCCAGAACTACGTAGTTTAGATTGTAGGAACACTATTGTAACGGCGTTCTTCGTTTGTCGAAAGAGAGTCGGACCGAAAGGCAGCGTGTTGGTTACTCATGTTTTTAATAGAACAAATGACGATACATGAAATAACAAAAACAACAAACGGAACGTGAAAAACCTATACAGCCTGTCTGGTGAACACTAACACAGAGACAGGAACAATCACCCACGAAATACAAAGTGAAACCCAGGCTACCTAAATACTGTTCCCAATCAGAGACAACGAGAATCACCTGACTGATTGAGAACCGCCTCAGGCAGCCAAACCTATGCAACACACACCCCTAATCAGCCACAATCCCAATAACTAAAAAACCCCACTAAGAAATACAACAAACATAAACCCATGCCACACCCTGGCCTGACCAACTAATTAACTAAAACACAAAATACTAAGACCAAGGCGTGACAGAACCCCCCCCTTAAGGTGCGGACTCCCGAACGCACCTCAAAACCATAGGGAGGGTCCGGGTGGGCGTCTGTCCATGGTGGCGGTTCCGGCTCGGGACGTGGACCCCACTCCATAAATGTCATAGTTCCTCCCCTTCGCGTCCTGGGATGATCCACCCTCGCCGCCGACCATGGCCGAATAGTCCTCACCCAGAACCCCACTGAACTGAGGGGCAGCCCGGGACTGAGGGGCAGCCCGGGACTGAGGGGCAGCCCAGCCAGGCAGTTGAATCCGGCAGATCCTGGCTGACTGGCGGATCTGGAAGAGTCTGGCTGTCTGGAAGAGTCTGGCAGATCTGGAAGAGTCTGGCAGGTCTGGAAGAGTCTGGCTGTCTGGAAGAGTCTGGCTGTCTGGAAGAGTCTGGCTGTCTGGAAGAGTCTGGCTGTCTGGCAGATCTGGAAGAGTCTGGCTGTCTGGCAGATCTGGAAGAGTCTGGCTGACTGGCAGATCTGGAAGAGTCTGGCAGATCTGGAAGAGTCTGGCTGACTGGCAGATCCTGGCAGACTGATGGCTCTGGCTGCTCCATGCTGACTGGCGGCTCTGGCTGCTCCATGCAGACTGGCAGCTCCTTGCAGACTGGCAGCTCCTTGCAGACTGGCAGCTCCTTGCAGACTGGCAGCTCCTTGCAGACTGGCAGCTCCTTGCAGACTGGCAGCTCTAGCTGCTCCATGCAGACTAGCAGCTCAGGCTGCTCCGAACAGACAGGAGGCTCCGGCAGCACTGGAGAGGAGAAAGGCTCCGACAGGACAGGAGAGGCGAGGCGCACTGTTGGCCTGATGCGTGGTGCTGGCACTGGTGGTATTGGGCCGAGGACACGCACAGGAAGCCTAGTGCGGGGAGCTGCTCCCGGAGGGCTGGGGTGTGGAGGTGGTACTGGATAGACCGGACCGTGCAGGCGCACTGGAGCTCTTGAGCACCGAGCCTGCCCAACCTTACCTGGTTGAATACTCTCGGTTGCCCTGCCAGTGCTGCAAGGTCGAATAGCCCGCACTGGGCTATGTAGGCGAACCGGAGACACCGAGCGCAAGGCTGGTGCCATGTAAGCCGGCCCAAGGAGACGCACTGGGGACCAGATGCGTAGAGCCGGCTTCATGGCATTTGGCTCGACGCTCTCCTACCTGGCGTAGCCATACTCCCTGATAGCCGCCCCCCCAAGACATTTTTGGGGCTGATTCGCGGGTTTCGCTCTGCGCCGCCGTGTCCTTCTTTTCGACTCCATTCTCCTATAGCCCTCTTCGCACTGCTCCAGCGAATCCCAGGCGGGCTCCGGCACGCTCTCTGGGTCGACCGCCCACCTGTCTATTTCTTCCCACGTCGTATAGTCCATAATGTACTCCTCTTTGGGCTGCTCCTGTTTCCTCTTCTCCTGCTGCACCTTTGGGCGGCTACACTCCCCTGGTTTAGCCCAGGGTCCTCTCCCGTCAAGGATTTCCTCCCATGTCCAGAAATCCTTAATACGCAGCTCCTCTTTGGGCTGCTCCTGCCTGTTGACACGCTGCTCGGTCCGTGTGTGGTGGGTGATTCTGTAACGGCGTTCTTCGTTTGTCGAAAGAGAGTCGGACCGAAATGCAGCGTGTTGGTTACTCATGTTTTTAATAGAACAAATGACGATACATGAAATAACAAAAACAACAAACGGAACGTGAAAAACCTATACAGCCTGTCTGGTGAACACTAACACAGAGACAGGAACAATCACCCACGAAATACAAAGTGAAACCCAGGCTACCTAAATACGGTTCCCAATCAGAGACAACGAGAATCACCTGACTCTGAGAACCGCCTCAGGCAGCCAAACCTACGCAACACACACCCCTAATC